>NC_067487.1:29648260-29948260 GCF_947179515.1 Apodemus sylvaticus
ATAAGGAAACAGACTGAGCAAAGAAAACCTCAAAAGTAAGCCAGTAAGCTGCACTCTTCCGTGGCCTCTGTATCAGTTCCTGCCTCTAGATCCTTTCTTTAAACTCCTGCCTGACTCCCTTAGATAATGATTGCAGTTATAAAATGAAATAAAACCCTTCCTTCTCAACTTGCTTTTGGTCATGGTGTTATATCTATAGCAATAGAAAAGTAGCTAAGACAGGACCTTCCTTTTCTTCTTATATCCTACCATGAGTCTGCTGAGTTCATCACAGAACACCCAAGTCAAGACCAACCGATCATGATTGGTAAAATCCACAGCAATGAACCTCATTAATTCATTTTTATTTTAATTCGATTGTCTCTATTATGTATTATACAGTGGATGAACAGAAACACAAAGAAGAAACATAGGTACCTATGGTGCATTCTTGAGGAAAGCAATGGGAGAACATGCTAGTCTGAGTGTGAACAGGTGCAACTCAGCATAACAAAGCAAGTGTCTGCTATATCAGTAAGATAAGCAGAGGCTGGACCTATGTCTCCCTGCACATATGAAACAGATGTCCAGCTTGGTCTCCATATGGGTACCTAATAACTGGAGCTGGGGCTATGCCAAAAACTGTTGCCTGTATGTGGGATACCTTCTTCTAGCTGAGCTACCTTGTCTGGCATCAGTGGAAGAGGACATGTCAAGGTCCTCAGAGACTTGATGTGCAAAGGTGGGGTTGGATCCCAGTGGGGGTCATACACTCAGAGAAGGAGCAGAGCCAGGATGGGGGAAGGATTGTGGGAAGTCATGACCAGGAAGGGGGCAGTGAGCTGGATGTAAAGTGACTAAAATAAATTAATTAATTAAAAGAAAAAATGTAAGCAGAACTGATAATTGCTGAAAGGTTGCCAACTGAACACCTCACTGTGATTAGTTAACCAACAAAGATTAAAAATAACTGAGAAGATTAGTGAGTTTACTTTTGATCTACCCGAAGAGAAAATACCATAGCTAGATATGTGAAAATATTTAGATTTACCCGTCACTTGCTATTGGTAAGTGTTTCCATGTTCAATAAATTCATCTCATCACCATGAATCATTTGACACTGGTAAGAAATATCTTTGTAAGAGAGTTTTCTGCTTTATAATCATGCAGTAAAATTAGAAAAAAAATAAGTATTCTGTGCTTCATTTCTGGGCTGGAAAATAAAATACAACTCTGAAAGAAGGCAAAAAATGTTATCTTTGACACTGTCAAAGTGACTCTGGTCACTTGTGATATTTTGGTATTTTCAAGTCAAGAAAACATTGAATTTGTAGAGATAATTGATTAATCACCTTTCCCTATTACATAAAACATTCTGTCAGAGTAAGAGTTACAAATAGTGGCAAAAGACAGTCTACAAACACTTTAAGTCTTTTTGTGGAATATTTTATTCATGAAAGAGCATGCTATGCAGCTTTTTATATTATTTTTCTCTATATATCATATTGCAATTAGCAGGCTATCATGGCAGCTTTTCTAAGGAGAACTGAACCGACTACTAATTAATAGAAATGGCAAGTAGTCTCAAAAGTTTTCCACATTTTCCCTTTGCCCAAGAATATTGCATTAGCAAAACTGGAAACTACACAATTAGACTTTTCCGATTAAACACATCTAAAGCACTATAACCTATGCATAGCAGAGTAACATGTTAAGGTCACCTTCAGGTTACACAAAAGTCAGTGATTTCTTTAATAAACATCAACAACAATTTGAAAGATAATGATTGTAAGATTGTAGAGTTTGAAAAAGTAAAGGAGGTATGACATGGATGAAAATATGGACTTCAAATTAATGATCTAGAAAAGCTTAAAACAGTGAAAGAATAAATTGACAGCACTTTTCCTCCCTGAAGGCATAGTTTCTCTCTGAACATGTTGCCAAGTGGAAAAAAGGAAGCAATAAAAAAAAACTACACAGAAAGTAATGATTATGAATGAGATTCTTTTATATGTTATGATCCCATGCTCATGGGCAGGTGGAAGAAAACATGGAGTCTAATGTCCTGGAGCTCCCAATAATAGGAATGGGACAGCCGCAAGCCCTCTAGTGTTAGTGGAAGAAGAAGCTAGGACAAAATGTCTTAGCACTGAGACTTCATTTCACTTCCCTAAGAATTTGTGAAGCTCAGCACTTTGTCATGAGCCTGCTCTTTGTGTCTTCCATTGAGAACATTTGTGTCGGTTTTCTGCCTGATATTACATGTGTTATTTGTGAGGTTTACTTTTAAAGGAGGTTTTGTCAGGTTTACTTCCTTTTTGTCTTGCTATTGAGTTGCATTGCTTCTACGTTTAGGTTTATCAGATGTTTGATTTGCTCAACTTCTCTTACACTCTGTTTGTGGTCTTTCCACTCCACTGGTCACCTTTTCTCTGTGCAGAAACATTTTAATACGGTCTGATTACATTTGCTTATTTTATTTACCTTGTGGACTATATTTTTGAGTTGCTATTCAAAACCTCTTAGAACAGTGCTATGGCTATTCCCTCCTAAGCCCTGACAGTTTTTATTGTTGTTGTTGTTTTGTTTTGTTTTTGGTTGGTTGGTTGGTTGGTTTAGTTGGTTGTTACATAAGAATTTTTAATCCAGTTTGAGTAGCTTTAGACAGCTGATAACTGAGGTGAACACAACTTATTTCTCATGAATGTGCACATCCAACTTTTCAGTATCACTTCAAGAAACATTGTCCTTTCCTTCTTGTGTGTCTGCCCTACTTAGGGTTAATATATTGCTGGGCTGAAAGACCATGACCAAACACAAGACTGGAAGGAAAAGGATTCATTGAGAAACCCTACTGCCAAGGTCAAAGTCTGATATTACCAGATAACCCCGAGTTCAGTACAAAATGGCAGACTCCCTTTGTCAGTAGGGCTTCTCCTTCTCTGGGGGATACTGGACTATACACCTGAAGAATGTCACAGAATCCTCCATAGAGATTCTTGAACTACCTGCCCATGCTAATGAGGGATCTCAGTACCTTAAGCCTTCAACCAATGGCCTTTACGCACCCTGGATATTCTCACCTCCTTCCCAAAACAGTATTACCCTTGGTTTACCCCAAGTAAAGTATATGTGTACAAGCCAGCCCCAAATAAAGGTATATGTACAAGTTAAGATCAACTCAGCTATTTCAAAAAGATCATCAGGGAAGGCCTTCATCTGAAACAGCTGTAACACTACTATCTGTGCAAAAGGCATTCTTCTCCCAACCCACTCCCCAGCACTGGCTCCCAGATGGACCACCATCCTGCACATTCCAAACTCTGCTTCATCCTTCCAGCCTGCTGTGCGACAGAGTGTGGACACCCTGAGAGAGAGAAAGCAGAGGACACAGAACCACAAGAATTTATTTGGCTTGTATTTCCAAATCATAGTTTGTCATTGAAGGAAGTCAGGGACGAAACTCAAACAGGGCTAGAAGCTGGAGGCAGGATCTGATACAGAAGCCATGGAGGAGTGCTGTTTAATCGTTTTCAATCTCTGTCTCATAAGCCTACTTTCTTATAGAAAGCAGAATCACCAACCCAGGGATAGCATTACTTGAAGTGGGCTGAGCAATCTTCATTACATCATTAATCAGGAAAATGCTTCACAGGCTGCCCAACAGATCAGTCCTATCAAGGCATTTTCTCAATATCTGCTATCTATCTGAAAATGTATAAATTAGATTGTCTCATCTAATAATAAAAATTGTGAAATATTTTTCAAAAGGAATGTCTATACTCCTATGTTCATTACATAATTATTCACAGAATCAAGGAATATCAGCATTTTAAATATGTATCAGGGAACAAATAAATATGGTGGAATATAGTAAGAATGGCCAAATAGTATCTTAAAAACAAAAGAAGGAAATCCTTTAATTTTTGATAATGTGGATAATTCTAGAGGACAATATAATATACTAAAAGAAATAGAAGAGGTACAAAAGGAAACATCAAACAAACATATTAAATTTGGAATCTGTATAAACCAAACATCAAGTCACATAATAAGATGGAAGTTACTCCAGATGAATTTGAGAATTGATCTTATTCTCTACAACAAAAGATCTTCTGGGGGAATCACCGTCCCTGACCTCAAGCTCTACTACAAAACAATAGTGATTAAAAACTGTTTGGTATTGGTATGCAGACAGGCAGGAAGATCAATGGAATAGAATTGAAGACCCAGAAAAGAACCCACACACATATGGTCACTTGACATTTGACAAAGGTGCTAAAAACATCCAGTGGGAAAAAAGACAGCATTTTTAAAAAAAAATAGTGCTTCAGTGACAGACAAGTGGACCAATGGAATAAAATTGAAGATCCAGAAATGAATCCACACACCTATGGTCACTTGATCTTCGACAAAGGAGCCGAAAACATCCAGTGGAAAAAAGATAGCCTTTTCAACAAATGCTGCTGATTCAATTGGAGGTCAGCATGCAGAAGAATGCGAATTGATCCATTCTTATCTCCATGTACTAAACTCAACTCCAAGTGGATCAAGGACCTCCACATAAAGTCAAACACACTGAAACTAGTAGAAAAGAAACTGGGGAAGACCCTTCAGAACATGGGCACAGGGAAAAAGTTCCTTAACAGAACACCAATAGCTTATGCTCTAAGATCAAGAATTGACAAATGGGACCTCATAAAATTACAAAGTTTCTTTAAGGCAAAGGACACTGTTAAAAGAACAAAACGACAACCATCAAATTGGGAAAGGATATTCACCAACCCTACATCTGATAGAGGGCTAATATCCAATATATACAAAGAACTCAAGAAGTTAGACCCCAGGGAACCAAATAACACTATTAAAAATGGGGTAAAGATCTAAACAAAGAATTTTCACCTGAAGAAATTTGGATGGCCGAGAGGCACCTAAGGAAGTACTCACCATCATTAGTCATTAGGGAAATGCAAATCAAAACAACCCTGAGATTTCACCTTACACCAGTCAGAATAGCTAAAGTCAAAAACTCAGTAGACAGCAGATATTGGTGAGGATGTGGAGAAAGAGGAACACTCCTCCACTGCTGGTGGGGCTGTAAGATGGTACAACCACTTTGGAAATCAGTCTGGTGGTTCCTCAGAAAACTAGATAGGACACTTCCTGAGGACCCTGCTATACCTCTCCTGGGCATATACCCAAAGGTTTCCCCGGTATGCAATAAAGGCACATGCTCCATTATGTTCATAGCAGCCTTATTTATAATAGCCAGAAGCTGGAAAGAACTCAGATGTCCCTCAAAGGAGGAATGGATACAGAAAATGTGGTATATTTACACAAAGGAATACTACTCAGCAATTAGAAAGAATGAATTCACAAAATTTTTAGGAAAATGGTTTGATCTGGAAAATATCATTCTAAGTAAGGTAATCCAGTCACAAAAGAATACACATGGAATGTAATCTCTGATAAGTGGATATTAATTAGCACAGAAGCTCTGAATACCCAAGGCACAAATCACATAACAAATAACTCCCATGAAGAAGTATGGAGAGGGTCCTGATCCTGGAAAGGATTGATGTAGCATTGGAGGGGAATATAAGGACAGAGAAAAAGGAGGGAGGTGATTGGAGAATGGATGGAGAGAAGAAGATTTATGGGACATATGGGAAGGGGGATCTGGGAAAGGGGAAATCATTTGGAATGTAAACAGAGAATATAGAAAATAAAAATATTTAATAAAAAAGATTTAAAAATCAAAAAAAAGTTGCTGGAGCAACTGGAAGTCTGAATGCAGAAAAATGCAAATCAACCCATTCTTATCTCCTTGTACAAAACTCAAGTCCAAGTGGATCAAGGATCTACACAAAAAAACAGACACACTGAAGCTTATAGAGGAGAAAGTGGGGACAAATCTTGAACATACGGGCACAGGGGAAAAGTTCATGAACAGAGCACCAATGGCTTATGCTCTAAGGACAAGAATTGGCAAATGGGACGTCATAAAATTGCAAAGCTTCTGTAACACAAAGGATATGGTCAATAGGGAAAAACGGAAACCAACAAATTGGGAAAAGATCTTTACTAACACTACATCCAATAGAGGGCTAATATCCAATGTATACAAAGAACTCAAGAAGTTAGTCTCCAGAGAATCAAATAACCCTATTAAAAATGGGGTACAGAGCTAAACGGAGAATTCTCAACTAAGGAAACTCTAATAGCTCTAAAGCACCTAAAGAAATGTTCAGCATCCTTAGTTATCAGGGAAACGCAAATCAAAACAATACCGAGATTCCACCTTACACCAGCCAGAATGGCTAAGATGAAAAACTCAGGGAACAGCAGATGCTGGAGAGGATGTAGGAAAAAAGGAACACTTCTCCATTGTTGCTGGGATTGCAAGCTAGTAAAACCACTCAGAAATCTGTTTGGCGATTCCTCAGAAAATTAGACATAGTACTACCTGCAGACCCAGCTATACCATTCCTGGGCATATGCCCAGAAGGTACTCCTGCATGTAATAAGGACACATGCTCCACTATATTCATAGCTGCCTTATTTATAATAGCCAAAGATGGAAAGAACCCAGATGTCCTTCAACAAAAGAATGTATACAGAAACTATGTTATATATACACAATGGATTACTATTCAGCTACTAAAAACAATGAATTCATGAAATTCTTAGGCAAATGGATGGAACTAGAAAGTGTCATCCTGAGCGAGGTAACCCAATCACAAAAGAATGCACATGGTATGCACTAATAAGTGGATGCTAGCACAAAAGCTCAAAATAAACAAGTTACAGTGCACCCAGCACAGGAAGCTCAAGAAGAAGGAGGACTTAAGTGATGGTGCTCTGGTTCCTCTGAGAAAGGGAGCAAAATACTCACAGGAGCAATAAGGGAGACAATGTGTGGAGCAGAGACCACGCAGAGACTGCCCTACTTGGGGATTCATGCTATAAACAATCACCAAACCCCAACACTATGACAAAAAAGGTATACCAAAAGGAGCATGCCATGGTTCTCTGCAGAAGGCCCTGCCAGAACCTTACAAATACAGAGGCAGAATCTAGCAACCAACAATTGGAGGAGCTAGAGGATGGTCCAGAGGAGCTGAAGGGGTGTACAGCCCCATAGGAAGAAAATGACTTTGGCCTCCAGACACCGCAAGACTCCCAGAGACTGAACCATCAACCAAGGGATACACATGGTTCCAGCCAAAAATGTGACAGAGGAAGGCCTTGTTGGGCATCAGTAGGAGGAGTGTTCTTTAGTCAGGTAAAGGCTCAATAGAGGCCCCAACAAAGGGAAACCAAGGGGGAGGAGGTTGGAGTGTGCCAGGTGGAGGGGCATACACCTGGAGGCAGGGGGTAGGAGGAGGGGTTGGGGGTCTTTGAGGAGGGGGGAAATCGGGAAAGGTTTTACCATTGTCAATGTAAATGAAGACAATATTCAATAAAAAAATGAACAAGTACGAAATATCATCAACAAAACCTCAATATTAATGAGAGGCTAGGCAAATGATTTGCCACTTGACATACCATATTAACTAAGTTCTAAGAATTATAGTTTTAAACTTTTAATGAACTTGTGGAGCTGGTGGCAAATAAATAGTCGCAATGGAAACACATGTAAAAAAAAAAAAACAAGCAAACAAACAAAAAGTTGGGAGTTACCAGGTGCTTAGGATAGGAGGAAATTTTAAAATGGGACTCACTGGTCAAAAGACACTAGGGTCCAGTTATACCACAAGAATAGCATAGAGACAGCATACTTGATACAGTCAGCTACCACCTATACATCATTGTCTGATGATGTAATTGAAACAGCCATTTTCAAAGGTCTAGCCACAACAATTATTAACAAGGATTGGGTTAACAGATATGTTACTTTGTTTGATTTAATTCACAATGTGTATACCTGTATCAATGCATCATTACTTTCAGTTCCATAAATGTTTGCAATTGTGATGTGTCAATTAAAATAATATTCAGTTTTTAAAAATGAAAGCAGCTAAAAAGAGTTTGGAGAAGTAGATGGTTTCATGGGAAAATGTGGGCAGAGACAAAATGTCTTCATTGAGATTAGTATGGAGGCTGGGCTTCAAAGACTTTTTGAAGTTGATACTTGGAACAGGTGAGTTAATTTAGGAAAGAAACAAAAAGTGAGTAGGGGGGGGGGACCGGGTGAGGGAAAAGACCTTTCTAGCCAAAAGAGCCATTATAGCAAGAAGTCAGGAGAGCAGGAAGGAAATAAGATGTGTTTAAAGACACAAAAGATATTCACATTAAAAAGCTTTAACTTCACTTTCCCAAGAGGCACTGAAAAATAATAGGAGTTTTAATGCCGAAAACTAGCAGGATATGATTTCCAAACTGATCTTTGAAAAGATTCCTTGGATAAGGGCACAGCAAGCAGGAGATGGTGTTTTAGAATTTCCTGGAAGGCAGATAGAAACTCATGAAAGGGCAAAAGGACAGTCATCATGGAAGAGGAGAAAAAGAAAAGGGGTATTGATGTTCATTCAAC
The DNA here is from genome assembly GCF_947179515.1 of Apodemus sylvaticus. Taxonomy (NCBI): domain Eukaryota; kingdom Metazoa; phylum Chordata; class Mammalia; order Rodentia; family Muridae; genus Apodemus; species Apodemus sylvaticus. Next base: position 29,656,776 of record NC_067487.1, read on the forward strand.
AAGGCCATCCTTGGCTACACATGTGGCTGGAGCCATGGGTCCCTCTTTGGTTGGTGGTTTAGTCCCTGGGAGCTCTGGGGGTCTGGTTGGTTGATATTGTTGTTCTTCCTATGGGGTTGCAAACCCCTTCAGCTCCTTCAGTCCTTTCTCTAGCCTATTCATTGGGGACCTTGTACTCAGTCTAATGGTTGGCTGAGAGCATCCCCCTATGTATTTGTCAAGTACTGGCAGAGCCTCTCAGAGAAAGCTATAGCAGGCTCCTGTCAGCAAGTGCTTGTTGCCATCTACAATAGTGTCTGAGTTTGGTAACTGTATATGGGATAGATCCCCAGGTAGGACAGTCTCTGGATGACATCAATGGGAGGAGAGGCCCTGGGTCCTGTGAAGGCTTGATGCCCCAGGGTAGGGGAATGCCAGGACAAGGAAGTAGGAGTGGAATGGGTGCGGGAAAACCTTCATAGAAGCAGGGGGAGGGGGAATGGGATAGGGGGTCTTCAGAGGGGAAACCAGGACAAGGGGATAACATTTAAATTGTAAATAAAGAAAATATCTAATAAAATAAATTAATAAAAGCAAAAAAAGGAAAAGGGGAATTGAATAACATTGTGGCATTTATTTGACATGGCAAGTAAACTGAAGATAAGATGTAAAAAGAAATTATGTCCAGTGTGTATAAGCAAGCCAGTGGTATCTGGTATGTTTTACTAACAGAGGGGTGTTGGGATAGCAAGAGCTGTGTATCATTATCATACCCCGCAATATGAGGAAGGATAAATAATGCAGGCTAATTCATCGCAATTTTGAGTTATTTGAAGAGAACCAGATAATGTTTTTAAAGATATGTTTTTCACATTTAGCATAAAAAGTACATCAAAGATGATGGTGTTGGAGATGCCACTGTACAAATAAAATACTAATGATGGAAAATAGCAATAATTGCACCAAAGATTGGGGGGAAAGTATCAGAGGAAAGCATAGATAAATTAGCTCATTTAACAGGCGAACAAAGGAAAACTGGAGTTTAGAGTATAATTATGACTTTTAGCTAACCTGATGCAAATATTATAACTCCCAAAATACTCCAGAAGAAATTAAAAACTAAGTTTAAACAAGGTTTCTATATGTTAAATATTTTTAAACCATCTGTATTATATACTACGAATTCACTCCAAGATACATATATGCTTGAGAGTGGGTATTCCTTGATGATATTAGAAGACCAAACAAGACAAAACAAAATTGGGAAAAAATAATGTTGTGTTAAAGTAAGAATAGATAGCCAGTGAGATACTGCTTTCCCCTCAGGAACCTAATGAAAAATGTTTTCACATATTAAAGTAGGCTGCACATATTTGTCAAAGATAAATCATGTCAAGCTCTGTGTTATATTTTTTTATGTTTAGGTAGTCAAATGTATGGTATGTGGAAATTAGCCTGGCTCTGAACATTCACAAATATTTTCCAAACAAAGATTGGTAAATGAGAAGCCAGATAACCCCCCAACGTATCAAAACTGCCAAAGAAGAAATCACAAAATTAGAAAAGCCTACAATGAATACAAAAAATGAAACCTTCAAAGGAAAACATTGCTTTCTATCATAACCCACAAAAATGAACCCAATGATGGAAATGCCTTTCATTCAACCCATTTCCAAATATATTTTTCGTAACGTTCCTGACTAAATATAAGTTGCTAATTAAACTGACTGCCATTTAATCAGTGCGTTTAAGGACTCGAACTCATAACACATCAGGCAAGGATTTCAGAATTCAAAGATCAAAGTTATCTCTATACCCAAGGTCCAGAGAGTTAGCAAGGAGACAACAAGCAAACAAGCAGCTGCAACTTATTGCTTGAAAGATTGATGACAGACAAGGCCCTATGGATGTGCATTATAAAGGACTGAACCTATCAGCGACAGTGTTCTTCACAGAGGAGAACAGCTCGGTTGAGATCTCCAGGATCTCAAAATGGAAGATCATTGGTAAAGACAGGAAAAGGTTTCCAGCCAGAGAAACAACCTATGGAAGTGTGTGATAAAAAGGTGTATGTGTTCCAAACTGAGCAAGGAAGTGGAAGATAAAACTGAAAGCAGGGCTGCCTGACCGAGATGAATACATTATCTGCTTTTCAATTGATCTGCCCTCACACAGTGACATCAGTATAAAATGTCACAGAGGATCTCTATTGTACCATCAGAAACACTTTCAAACATATTTCTAATATTACAGTAATATGACTGATTTTAATTCATAAACGAGACACAGTTAAGGTATTCAAATTGAGATAAAAGACAAAGAATAAGGAGTATTTCAACAACTTATTACTGTTTTAGAATGTTTCTGAGTTCATTGTTTATCAACCCCATTGCTCCAGCTTCATGTTTCAGACAATCAGATTCAATAAAATATTTTATTTTTCATCAAACTCCACCCTAGCAGAGTGTTTCTCTTCAACATCATTGTGACTTCCCATTTTCTGGAGCTCGAAGAAAAGAAAATACAGGTAAAAAGAGGAAGTAAAGAGAGAAGTAAAAATGAGAAAGACATTTAGAATAAGATGCAGTAAAATTCAACCAATACAGGCTTAGATCAAGCATGGCAGCCTTATTGAACAGATGTGAGCTTGTGTGTGAGTGGGTACTGTCAGCCTGAAAGAATCAGGAGGCAGCCAGGAAACAGGCTTCACCATCAATGTGGGTGGAGGGATGATCTCGATTATCCTAACTTGGAAGACCCAGATTAATGGTGGGTGAGCCCATTCTATGGGTGGGGCATCCTGGACTGTATAAATTAGTGAATATGATTTAAACATTTATTTTCTGTTTGCTGCTTATGGTTCCTACATGATCAGCTGCTTCAAGATCCTACTGCACTGACTTTCTTGTTATGATGAACAATACCCTCAAATTTTGAGACACAATGAATTCATTCTCCATTCAGTTACTTATCTCAGAGCATTTTGTCACAGTAACAGAAAACAGAACTAAGACAACTTGATAATTTTTCTAGAAAGAAATCATTGAGAAATTATCTCCATTATTAAATTAATACTCAAAAATACAAGAAGAGGTTTGTATCATGGTGGCTTTCTGTCTTTCGTTTGTGACAAAAACTAAATAAATAATTTTAGTACATATTAACATCACTCAGAGAGGAAAGGACAATAATATTTTTACCATTCCATTATCAACACAGACCAGCTATCATTCCATAAAACATGAGATGCAACTATCCTTTATCTATTTGACCAGAAATTTATTATGCAGCAATGTTGAACTCCAAGAAAATTTAGGAAAATTTAGTTTTCTTAGATGCTAATAGCCAAAAGAACCAAGTTGATAGATATTGAGATCAATGTTGAATCTACTAAAAAGTAATCCTAAATTTTTAAATAAATGAACAATTTCAAACAGATAAAAAATAAGCAAAAATCTTCTGGAAGGCAATGAACATCATCAATATAACAAAATGGCAGGCTACCTACAGAATGGGAAGTGATTTTCACCAACTCCACATCCAATACAGGGGTAAAACACAAAATCTACACATCAACAAAACAAATAATCCAAATTTTTAAAAAATGGGGAAGAATTGTTCTCAATAAGGAAATATAAATTGTTCAAGAAGCACTTAAAGAAATATTCAACATTCTCAGCCATCAGGGGAATGTAAATTGGGGGACATCTGGGGAATTTGTAAAATCCAGTGCAATGGAAACTTACCGGAACCTATGAGGATGAACCTAGCATGGACACTATGGACTCCTTGTTCGTCTGGGTTTTCTTTCTTTCTTCCTTTCTTTTTTATTAGATACATTTTTTATTTACATTTCAAATGATTTCCCCTTTCCTGGCACCCTCCTCCCCAAAAGTCCCATAAGCCTTCTCCCCTTCCCCCTGTTACCCAGTTAACCCCCTCCCACTTCCCTGTCCTGGTACTCCCCTACACTGCTGCATCTAATCTTTCCAGGACCACGGGCCTCTCCTTCCTTCTTCTTGGGCATCATTTGATCTGTAAATTGTGTCCTGGGTATTCTGAGCTTCTGAACTAATATCCACTTATCAGTGAATGCATTCCATGTGAGTTCATTTGTGATTGGGTTAGCTAACTTAGGATGATATTTTCCAGTTCCACCCATTTGCCTAAGAATTTCATGAATTCATTGTTTTTAATAGCTGAGTAGTATTCCATTGTGTAAATATACCACATTTTTCTGTATCCATTCCTCCATTGAGGGACATCTGGGTTCTTTCCAGCTTCTGGTTATTATAAATAGGGCTGCTATAAAGATAGTAGAGTATGTGTCCTTATTACATGCTGCATAATCCCCTGGGCATATGCCCAGGAGTGGTATACCAGGGTCCTCTGGTAGTATCATGTCCAGTTTTCTGAGGAACTGCCAGACTGAGGATACAAACCTTGAACCTGTCATCTTCTGTAACCAGGCAAGCCACCTAGTGGTGGGTCATAAACACCGACCCAGTCCCAACACCTTAGACTCACAATCTGTTTCTCCTGCAAGATGTGCTGAGACAATGGTAGTTTAGAGCTTGTGGGAATGACCAACCTATTACTGGTCTAATTTGAGACCCAATCCACAAAAGGGAGCCCATGCCCAACACTGCCTGGACCAGAAGCTGGCTGGCCCAGGGACCTAGGATAGAACCAAAATTGGCTAACCAGGCGGGAGGGAGAGAACGAAAGAAGAAAAGAAAAAGTCAATAAAAGTATTCCTAACAATCTTCTGCTATACTTATAGATCAGTAGTCATCAGAGAAGTTTCCTCTGCCAGCTGATGAGAGATGTGGATACCCATAGCCAAACATTAGGTGGAACTCTATAAAACCTCAGAAGAAGGGGAGGAAGAATTGTAGAGCCAAAGGTGCTGAGGACACCAGGAGAACATGACTGAGTAAGTTAAGCAGGGCCCATCCCAGAGCCTGCATGGGCCTGAGCTAAGTCTTCTAGATACATGCTATACTTCTTTTCCTTGAGGTTTTGTGGAACTCCTAACAGTGAGAATGGGGATATCTGACTCTTTGTCTAACCTCGATATGAGGTGATTTTGTCTAGTCCTATTTTAACTTGTAATGCCATGTTTGGTTGATATCCCTGGGAGGCCTGCTCTTTTCTGAAGGAAACAGAGGAGCAATGGATCTAGGAGATGAGAGAGGTAGAGGGAGGCCTGGAGGGAGGGAAGGTTGTGGTCAGAATGTATTGTATGAGAGAAGAATACATTTTTTTAAAAGAGAACATTTATGTCCCAAATTTTGACTCTCTTTTAGGAAAAATATTCTCACTTCAATATTTTCATTTCAAAAAATAACACTATTATATGACATAGGTTGCTATGGGAACTATAGAAGTATACAGATTATTTTTGGCAATTATTTCTGTGACCATGATATGGAAAAACTATGGATATGAGTAATCAAATAATGCATACTATCACTATCTAAAATGCAAATTTCTTTCTGTGGGATGTTTAAGATGAAAGGATAAACTGAACAGAGATTACTATTCAACCTGGTCTCACAGAGGCTACAGTGAAGAGCATACTTGGTGTCTTTTAACTGTTATGCGGATTAATTATAACCTCTATATCAAGTTCTTAAGTCAAAAAACAATAGTCTCCAGATCCTTTAAATAAATGTATGGATAGACAATTGGAGTAGCTGTGGATATTTACCTGGGAAACTATGAACTAAAACTTCATTAACCATCTTCTCATTTTTATAATTCCCATTCAAAGGAAAAGGAAAAACAATTTCAAATTGTTCTCAGTGACCATAAGTAAAATGAATAATATAGTTTCATTTCAAATGCATTAGGGAATTACAATAATTATTATGGCAAATATGGAGTATTCCAAAGATGGCAATGAACTTATCTGATGCAAAGTCTCACAGGTTTCAGTTAGGTTTCTAACCTCCAATGATGCTCACTCCTGAGACACTACCTCCAAACCTCCACCACCAAGCTGTGGAGTACTTTCATACTAAACAAATCACAGTGTCCATTGAGAGGACAAGTTTTAGGCAAATAAATTACAAACTGGAAAATAATATAAGGGATGAGAAGGGGCAGGGTAAAAAGCAGTAGGAAGAAGAAGAGGATGGAGCAGAAGATGGGAAGAGTAGGAGAAGGAGGGTGAGGAGGACAAGGCTCACACACGGAAAGATTAAATGCACAGGCCACAGGTAAAGGTGGTATCTGAACTCTGAGTCAACAACCAGTTTCCACAACCACCTAAGGGAGAGTTTGGACTTTCTTCTTAAATAGCCGACCCAGGCGAATATTCTAATACCACGTGTTATTTTTTTGGCTGTCTGACACTTTGCTGTCTGACAGGAATGATGGCTAGAGCCATGCAACCTCAGCCTAGACTGCAGAGACAGATGAGTGGCTTTAGCAGAGTAGACCGTTATGCAGCAAGAGACAAACAGAGCTATCGGAACTGAGCTGCAAGAGCCTTTCCATAGGTTTTTCATATTTAAAAACGCTTCTTGTATATACATATACACCATATATACATACACACACACACACACACACACACACACACACACACGTGTGTGTGTGTGTCTTGTTTGTTTGCATGGATATATGTACCACATCCTTTCCTGGTACCTGAGCAGGACAGTAGAGAATCCAATGGAACTAGAGTTGCAGTTGGTTGGGTGCCACCCTTTGGGTACAGGGCTTTCAGCTTCCTTAATCTACAAAGTTCTTAACCACTTAATCATCTTTGAGCCCCACATCAACGTTTTTTTTTTTTTTTACTCTCTAATTTTTTTTTTTTTAGATATTTTCTTTATTTACATTTCAAAGATTTTCCCCTTTCCAGGTCTCCCCTTTAGAAACCTCCTATCCTATTTATTCCCCCTCCCCCTGACTCTATGAGGGTGGGTGCTCCCCTACCTACTCACCCACTCCTGTCTTCCTTCCCTGGCATTCCCCTACACTGGGGCATGGAATACCCTCAGGCCCAAGGGCCTCTTCCCCCACTGATGTTCGACAAGGCCATCCTCTGTCACTTATGTGGCCAGAGGCATGGGTCCCTCCATGTGTACTCTTTGGTTGGTGTCCAGTCCCTGGGAGATCTGGGGCAGGCAGCTTCCCCCATGGGGCTAGCTGAACCCCTCAGCTTCAGTTGCATCAGTCCCTTCTCCAACTCCTCCATCGGGGACCCTACTCTCAGTCTGATGATTGGTTGCAAGTATCTGCCTCTGCCTTTGTCAGGCTCTGGCAGAGCCTCTCAGGAGACAGCCATATCAGTCTCCTGTCAGCAAGCACTACCAGGCATCCACTATAGCATCCAGGCATCAACTTTTTAATAGGAATGTTTTTATGTCACATGTGGGTCCAGCATTCTTTATGGTTATTCTAGTATTGAATCTTCACACAACAATGTTGGGTAGATTAATCATTAATCTTATTTTACAGATGACATTATGTAAAATAGCCACCTAGGGGACCTTTAACCTGTTCCATCAGGACTTCTTTGGGCAGGTTAATGACAAAAGCAAATGAAGAATTCATCCTCAGTGTGCAAAGAGCTAAGGCTCGGTTTCTTATTCTAACATGGCTCAAGGCTCTTCCTACCTCTGAATTTTAAAAAAAAGAGGAGGAGAAAAGAATGGAGGGAAAGACTTATAGTAGGGAGAAGACAGACAGCATTTTTGTGCTAAAAAAAAAATTACAAGAAATTACATGGGCTATGTCAAAATCATTGTTCATTAAAGAAATGGTGAGTGGGGTTTTACTAAGTCCCAAGCATGGCCTAGGCTAAAGAGATGGGGGTAGGGCCCAAACATCAGGTCTGTCCTCAAAGGGGTAGCATCAATGACAGTACATTTCCAGTTAGGAACTGTGCCTTTAAGGGGCTCGAAAGCCATCTGGGGATGCTATTAAAGCAAATTCAAGAATTTGGATGAATTGGATTATGAGGTGTTGGATTTCGATGCAGCCTTACAACTTTTTGCTATTCCTTTGCAAGGGGCTCACATCCACTTTTGGACTGATGATCTAGGTTAGATAGATAGGGGACCTGGGTAGCAGGCAGGGGTGGTGGTAGCAATGGCTTTCATTCTAGGACGTTTTCCATGAGTTAAATCAGATATGTTATTTTGTAGGGTGTTCACCACCGGATTGTTCTTTCCTCTCTAGACTAGGCTGACCTCAAAGGCGAATGACATATTTCTTCTCTGTGTCTGCAGTGCCGCTTACTCCCTAATGACACCACAGCAATAGAACAAGGAGACTAAAATAATGTCTATTTTTGGAGGAAACTCAGGCTTTATCGCTTTTTTTTTTTTTTTTGAAGGTGACATAGGAAAGTAGGGCAAGACTAATCACAGGTAAGATTAGATTTAAAAGAGAGGGGGAAAAAACCTTTTCATAAAACAGAAAATGTTATAACAGAAATGAATCACAGAACGTGTAGGTAAGGTGGGAAATCATTACTAACAGAGCCAAACCTTCAATAAGAACATGAGAGATCTTTATACAATGAAATAAGATTTTAAAAATAGCTTCAAACTATCTTAGCTCTTCTTAAAGTGCTTCCTAAAGTCTTCCACCCACTCAGTGAATAAAATATTATATTTTTGCTCATCTGAAATATATGAGTCGTGTTTCATAGGCAAAATATTATTGTTCGTGATCTAAAGTTAATTTCTCTTGAAGGGACTTCCCTAATAACTCAGAAAAATTTTCGTTAATATCAGCTTCTGTTTTCACAAGACACGCTGAGATTTAAGTTATGGCTATATTGGAAAAGCTACATTACCCACCCAAAAAAGAAAGGAAATATCACCACAAAGACTGAGTTCCCCAGAGCCCAGACAACCTTTTTCAGAGCTCTGAGGTAAATGCATTTTATTTAATCTGTGTGCTTTCTATCAGCTTTGGAGATCCTGCTACTGTTCCATTCCACATTCTCTGAAGGTGTTTTTATGCAGAGAGTTCACACTGACTCCTTACACAGAACAGAGAAATGGAGCTCTACTTGGCCCACAAGGCTTTCATTGCCTGTAGAAGCACAGGAGCGTGCTTCAGGCAAACATTGAGCGTCCACACACACACTGACTTAACAGGGAAATACTGCTTCATCTTTCTTAGATTTTATTCTTACCTTCATCTGATGAATGCCTTTCATCTCTCTCTCTCTCTCTCTCTCTCTCTCTCTCTCTCTCTCTCTCTCTCTCACACACACACACACACACACACACACACACACACACACACAAACACACCTAATTTTTAAACTTTTCTATACATGGGCCAAACTTTCTATGTCCTACCTGTGAGATAAATACTATTTTTTTTCTTTTCATTTTACAACAAGAACTTATTTAGCTGGTGCTTTGTATACCCAAGAAATAGAAATTATCTACATTTAGAACTTGTTCTTTGTCTCCAATAATAAAGGCACTGCCTTAAAAGAATTCTACTCCCCATCACAATGTCAGATCCAAACTAATTGGGTAGAAGACTATTTATATCTGGAAATTTTTTGATTTCCTGCTAGGACCCCAATTCTCTAGAGAATTCCAAACTGTAACACTTTTCAGTATCCACAGACAACAGAAAGACAATTTCAACATGATCCAGTTTATCCAGCTGCCCTCACATCAGACTACTATCAATGAGAGCCGAGAGCCTAGTTTGGTTGGTCCAAGTCAGAATTCTCTGAGTACATTATACAGACCTTATCCACAAGCCTATGTTAGTTTGACAATTTCTCCAAAAATGTTTTAGAAGCAAACTGCCTCAAAAGTGATTCAAAGTTGAACTTTTGCCTGCCTGTAACCAACTAATACCCAAAATGTCCATTTGTAACCACACATGACAGTAATGTCCTTGTTTTGATGAAAATGCAGTGTAGCAAGAAGACTGTCTAAGCATTGAGCTGCACAAGCATCATAATCAGCACCCGACTACTAATCCCTGCAAGTTTCCGGCATAGCTGTATGTATTACTTTATCCTTAAAAGAAAATTGTGATCCGGGCATTCTCAGTTCCATGGTTCCCACATGGGTATGCACGCATAAAGGAACTACTCAGAGTAAGACCTAAGTAATAGACATATTAAATGTAGAGTAAGGGTGAGCATTATAACAGAAGAACAGTATTCCAACAAATGCAAGTCTCTGATTAGCAGTAATGGAGGGGGTGGGACTTGAGATCTTGGTTTATCATTATCTTCTGGCATTTTATTTCATGTTTTGGTTTATTTGTTTTATCTGCATAATAATGTATTGATTCTCTAGGAGATTCACATCACAATCACAATTGTCTGGCTCCTCTTATGATTTTTCTCCCCCCAAAAGAAGTAAAAATAAGAATAAGAAAATAAAAAAACAAACACATCCACTTTGTAGATGGACACCTGTATGACCTTCAGTGGTAACAGAAGCCACAGACCTGAGCCACAGCAGGATCAAGGACTCAAATATGACAGCATGGACCTGGATACTACCATGGCCTCACGTGTCACCACAGGCCACTCACAACCTAAGGACATACATCCACGTGGCCTTTGGTGTGTGCCTCATGTTTTTACCACTTGTTCAATATTATATTTTTCTAAAGGTAACTTAATACATGGCTTACTAATTCATAGTATGAAGGCAAAATACTTTTGATTTATGGTATTTTTTACAAAGTAAAATGGAATGGTCAGTTTTAATCAGCTCTTGGATAGAGTCTTTAACAAGTATTGAACCATTTTTTCTCCACCTACTTTTACTGACCACAGCACGTGCCATTCTGCTTCCATTTGATGATTCTTCCAATTATTTTAATGTAATTCAGAACTTACCACTCCCAGAAAATGACTGTGTAATCTGGGAAGACTTGAATCTGTGGATTTCTATTTTCTGTGTTTCAAAGATTCATTCTTTTCGTTCAGTTGGTTTCTTTTTTTAGTTCCACATGCATGCACTGTCTATACTCTCTCTTGCAGGCCCTGCAGGTGGCACTGGAGGGGGAGAAATGAGATTACAAGCTCTGATGAAAGCTATTGCTTCTTTGTCTGTGAAACAGACACTTGCAATGAATTGAGGAAACCACTTTAAAAGAGGGGAAACTCTCAAGGGAACCCTCCATTCTAGGAACAGTTTTTGGAAAGATTTGGAGGAAGAGGAAATGCCAGAAGAGCAGCCAGGTGACACAGTAGGAAATGTGTCACCATTTGCAACACAAGCAGGATGGGACAGAATCCAGAAATTATCTTTACTTTTTATGTAGACAGACTGACTTCTGAAGGGATGGACATTATTTTAATATAGCATGCAGAAGCTTAAGACTTCTCTCTCATTTGGGTTGCTGTGTTCATCTCACAGAAATCCACACTGGAGGAAGTGCCTCAAGTTATTTAGAAAGTGGTGATGAGTAGTAATCAGCACACTGGAGGAAATTTTGTCCCTAATCTGAGCAGAGTATTTAATCTTTTTAATACTATGGTGAGATTCCAGTTTACACTTTGGCAAGAAGAGGTAAATGATAAAGGAATCAAGGACAGGGAAATGGGAGTGGACGGGTTGGTAGGGGACACCCTTATAGAAGCAGGGGTAGGGGGCATGGGATAGGGAGTTTTCGGAGGGGAATCCAGGAAAGGGGATAACATTTGAAGTGTAAATAAAGAAAATATCTAATAAAAATTTCAAATAAAAAAAGGAATCTGCTCATGGAAAAATATTTTCAGAGGTAGCATAATTTCCAACAAGTGGCTCATGAGATAGCACTTGAGTTGATTCTTAGTACCAGGATAGATAGATAGATAGATAGATAGATAGATAGATAGATAGATAGATAGATAGATGGATGATATAGCTAGATGGATAGATAGATGATAGATAGATGATAGATAGCTAGATGGATATATAGATAGATGATAGATAGATAGATAGATAGATAGATAGATAGATAGATAGATAGATAGATAGAGATAGGCAGATATAGGTAGATGGCACATAGAGTCTCTCCCTAAAACACAAGGTTCCTAAGACCATGAAAGAACCTACCCCAGCATCCATGCATTGGACAGTCTCTGCCTCTAATCAGATATCTGATTCCTTATTATCAGCAAGCTTTCATGGATCTGTTGCCTAGCTGAAAAGGAAGGCTTGGCTTTAGGTAAAGATTGAAACTCAAGCCTAAATTTGGGCACCTTCTCTGTGCAACCCTTGAGCAAATTGCTACTATTTTCTTCCAGCTTCAGATCATCATCTGAGGGATAAGTTCACACCATCAGAATGTTATCAGTAACAAATAGAAATGGAAAAGAAATTCAGATATAAATTACTAAGAGAAAACGCATTTACACCTAAACATAGTTAACCCACTAGCATACAGACATTTCAGTCTGCATTAGATTAAAATAACAAAAGGAGTATGTCTCTCAAATCCTTAATGTAGAATTCTGAAATAAATAACAACAAAAACAAAACCTCATTGTGACTCAGTCTTAGTTACATGCCTATTGCCCTGAAAAGAAAAATATGAGTAATGAAACTTATAAAAGAAGTCTATTGGGGCTTACAGTTCCAGAGAGTTAAAGTCCAAGACCATTAAGGAAGGGAGTGTGGCAGCAGGTGGGGAGGTGTTACTGGAGCAGCAGTTGAGAACTTGTACACTAATCTACAGGCCTGAGGCAGAGAAAGCTAACTAGAAATGGCATGGGATTTGAAACGCAAACTTCAAAGCTCTCCCCAGTAGCAGACCTCCTGTAAGAAGACCATTCCTAGCCGGGCGGTGGTGGCGCACGCCTGTAATGCCAGCACTATGGGAGGCAGAGGCAGGTGGATTTCTGAGTTCGAGGCCAGCCTGGTCTATAGAGTGAGTTCCAGGACAGCCAGGGCTATACAGAGAAACCCTGTCTTGAAAAACCCAAATCCAAAAAACAAAAACAAAAACCAAACAAACAAACAAACAAAAGCCCATTCCTCCTAATTCTTCCCAAACAATTTGACCAACTGAGGACCGAGTGTTCAAATATATGAAATTAAGGGACCATTCTCATCTAAACCACAACAGACTCCAGTGCCTGCTTAAACGGTGTTTATGGCTTACTGGACCTCTGAATAGACTTCTAATATATTTAACAGAATTGTTTGAATCGTAATCATCTTACTTCATTGTTAAGCTAACTTTTCTATTTTCTAACATTCTTCTTGAGTTGATTATGTTTTCACAAAGTGTAGTGCTTCCTACTTGAAAACTTAGCATTTTAATGTAAGAATACCTAATGTGAAATCAATATATTTATAACAACATCTCCATGATCTTTTACAATATCATAAATGACAAAATAAAGCCAAAGTTGCAAAAATAAATTGATTATCTATAGTTAGCTCAGACATTTAAATTTTCCTAATATGTGTTTGATGCTCCTGAATGCAGAAATAGCAATGACGTTGGAAACTCATTCGAACTTTCCCTTTGATTTCTCTACTCATTGCCCCTGAATGCAAATCCCAGCTCCTTTCCTTGGCATGGTCTGCATCTCAGGAACCATTAAAGTCATGCCCACCACTATCCAGCCAAAGTCCTGACTCAAAAGCTATTCTAAACACTATGACATCCTAGTGAAAACAGAGCCCATGTGTTTTACAAAATTTGTTTGGACCTCCATTCTATTTGGAAAATTATACTTGTGTTATCCACTTCTCCTATCCTTCATTTTATCTGTAAAATATTTCCCTGTATATAACCCTACAACACAGTCTATGGAAGAAACTCTCTCTTTTCTTGCTTTTGTCCATTTCTCTCTGCCTATTTTTAGCTATTCTCTCAACCCTTATTCTACAATGATAACATAGCCACTGGTAATCTTTTATATTTATTATAATCTAATGTATAGTTATAGGTTTCCTGAAATCCAAAAACAAAATCATCTGACTGGCTCATCTCAGATCATGAAATATACCAACCTGAATATATATTTGTATATTATATATATGTGTGTGTGTGTGTATGTGTGTGTGTGTGTATTTAATAACATAGTAGTAATATATAATGACTGATATGCCAATTTTGTCATATTCCTAACCCAAGACATGAGGTGAAGCTTATTTACTGTCACTTATTCCTCTAAAGTTCTAATCACTTTTAACTCTTTTCCCTATATCTATTTACTGGGCAAAAGAGTAGATACTTTAACTTAATACACAAAATCATTACAAAAGTAATTACCATGGGAATTCTTAGTTTAAAGTATGGAAGAAGTGTATAGTAGATGACTTTTGTCAGTCATTATCGCATCATGAAATGGACAATCTAGCACAAAAGCTACCCCATAAAGCATAGGTTATGAATAGCTCTCGGGAGAGCTGTAGCAGAGGACACAACGGAGGAAAGTGAGGGAAGAGCAGAGAATAAAAGAAGCAGACACAAAATAAGAAAAGGAAAAGAAAAGGAGGGCATTGTCAAGAAAGGAGAAAGATCACTGGGGAAACTGTCTTTCTTTGTCTTGAGGCCACATGCTAAACCCAAAATGTCATCACGCAATGCTCATACATGCCTTTAAACATATGATATGCTAAGGTTGTCTCAATCTGCTTCCTGGGATTGAAAAGAGAAACAAACCCTTTCTATGCACAGAGATTAATTGCATAGCTTAGAATGGTTTTCTAAGGCAGCAAATTTTCATTGACATGCAAATCAAAAGCTTTCTTTTTCATGAATCACCCTGAAAGTACTAATTAGAACTTAAAATTCTTGTTTGTAAATCATGAACCTAATGAAATATGCTTCTGCCTTGGAGAACTGTTTCCTCGGGGCCACCATATGACCAGAGAAGGGAGCAGATGTTCCTTAGCAGATGAAGACAGCCTTTGAAAGCTCAGAGAAGCCCTTGATAGCTGGGGTAGAGAGGCCCTATTGGATTTCTGTAAGTAAGCACCAGGAAAGGGAAATGTTTCCAATAAGTGGTCCACCAGGCTTTTAGGTAGGTGAGCATCTGCACTGCAGGTCACGGTCTCGGAAAGCAAATAACTTAAAACCCCTGATTCGATTACAAAGAGGCCGAAGTGATCCACTTATATTTTAGAGAGAACAATTAGAAGCTCGGGTTGAGATTTGATTAGAACTCAATCTCTCATGCTTTGTATGTACACTACATGTTGGACTCTGCTGGCCAGTGTGTTTAAGCTTGTGCTTCACTCTGGAAAACCACAGGGCAAGCCTACAACAGTGTAATCATACCACAAGGGGCCTTAGCTGCTGAAAATGTTTATGAATCTTTCTTGAAAACAACACTCTCCTAACACGGGGCTCATCTTTAGAGTCTCTCTGCTGCTGTTCGTTGCCCTGATGTAGAGGTACCTCTCCCCTTGTTATTTTTGATGTGGAGCAACAAACTGTGAGCATCCAGAACTCATCAGATCTATATCTACAGAACTCACCAGATTGACACCGCGAAAGCATTTTATTTTTAGATTTCAGATAATTGTCCTACCTTGTTCTTGCAGCAAAATACTCATTTTGAAATAGAGATTTCAAAGAGAATTAAAGAATAACTGTCAGGGGTATAATTCTCCAATTTCCACTTATTTTTCCTGTAATCCTAATGAGCTCTTGACATTTCCTGACATCTGCCTCTTCTTTTGTTTGTTCTTCACTAATAACACCGAAATGGCTCTGTTCATGACCTCTAACCCATGTTCTCTCCTGTTACACTAAAATCATGTATCATCAACTTTGCCATCAACCAGAGAGCTTCCCAATTGAATACATACACTGAATAGCGAAGACCAGAGATAGAACTGTGAAGTCATTTTTAATAGGTTTAACCCTGCCTTACCCTCTGCAGCTGTTACAGCTCAGATCCATCAAACATCAAGAGCTGAGATGAGATTCACCTTAGATGACTTTCATCCTTTCTGGTCTCACTTGCCTCCTCACTTACTCGGGTCTTTGATGATTTCTTGTTGTTTCCTACTGACTCTCATTTAGCATCATTTGTTCACAGCAGAGAATAGTTTAGCTGAAAAAAATTAAAAAGCTGACTAAGAAATTAGTGTAAAGCTCAATGAAAGTTTAAAATATATATCCACTCCTGCTCCCAACCCCTATGCCCAATTGCTTGAGATCCCAAAGGACAGGAACTAAATAAAAGTGGATGAAGTCTAAGAGAGACAACACAAGCCTAGCACTCCTATCTGTTTGTCATAATACACTTGTGAGACTGCCCTTCGGAGAAACAGCATACCTACTTAGAGTTTCAGAGGCCAATGCCATCATGCCATTCAACAATGCATTTGCATAGTCAAGGCAACACAGATGCCAAATCCCAAATCAGTAACTGCATTATGTAACTAGAACAGGTCCTCTAACTCTCAAGGTAGAAAGAAAAAAGAAAGAAAGAAAGAAAGGAAGGAAGGAAGGAAGGAAGGAAGGAAGGAAGGAAGGAAGGAAGGAGGAAGGGATGAAGGAAGGGAGGGAGGAAAGGAAAGGGAAAGGAAAGGGAAAGGAAAGGGAAAGGAAAGGGAAGGGAAGAGAAAGGGAAGGGAAGGAAAGGAAAGGAAAGGAAGGAAGGAAGAAAGGAAGAAAGAAAGAAAGAAAGAGAGAGAGAGAGAGAGAGAAAGATAGACAAGCATACATGCTGCAGTCTCTTATTCAGGAGCAAATTCCTCATGACCAAAAAGTGAAAATGCTAATTCTAATAAAAATTCTAGAGAATGGTTTCAGAGACAGACGTTATAAGAAGACAAAAGCTGATAAATCTGTATTAGTAGAAACATAGGGTAGAAATTTCCTGTGAGTAAGGTTAGTGGTGACTGCTTTGATGTACAAGTTTTCAACTTGTTTCTACCACAGATGTCTTGATTTATTTTATTTACAAGGGTATATATTTTGGAGAGTTGGTCAGGAGTTGAGTTGGTGTGTGCACATTGCCATCACAGTGACAACACACAGAACGAAAGAGTAACAGAAGGGAGAGCTACTGGAAAACATGGGGCCACGGTCTCCTCAACTTACAGAAGCCTTGAGGTTACTTTGGCTTCCATCAGCTATGAGCAGATGCCCAAACAAGTCTCAGGGGTCAGGAAATCCCTGTTGACATCTAGGTTACACTTAATTATCTCATTTCCTAGCTAAGAACATGCATCCATCTGTCAGAGTCTCAGAAATACAAAACATTAAGGAGTCTTAGGAGAGAGTATTTTCCCAGTCTGGCTTAGAAAGACATGCTCTATAACCTCTCTCTTCCACTGCCAGCCCTAATGACAAATTTAAAAGGGAAAGATAAGCAATAGCCTGAAAGAAACTCACTATGGCTTTATGAACCAGGAAAAATCAATCTCAACAGATACAATGTGTGCATAAGCAGCCAGATCTCTCTCCCTCTGTCTCTCCTCCTTCTGTCTTTCCCTCTCCCTCTCCCTCTCCCTCTCTCCCTCTCCCTGCCTCCCTCTCTCTCTCTCTCTCTCTCTTCCTCCCCCTCTCCCTCTTCCTATCTAATTGCCCTCTCTCTCCTACTGAAGGTGAATAAGAAAACAATTATTAAGTGGGACATTTTTTGTCACCATACTCTGAGTCACACTAAGTTTATATCTATGTCATAAAACAGTATATTATGACTCCAATTTAACGCCAAAGCAGGGAGGGAATTACAAAAGTTCTGTTCATCAATAATTCAGAGAGTTTATTTAATATCCCCTGAATTAACTTAAGTTACTCACAGGAAGGATTCTAAATAAAGTTAGCATCCCTAGCAGAGTGTAAGCAGGGAGAAGTTCCCTCTCCTCACCACATGAAATAGGAAAGAATGTTTCCCACTAGAGACCAACCAAGCTGCAAAGCACTGAATCACTGTTAAAGTATCCAAGGTACAGAAGAGGGAGAAAGAATGCTCACCCCACTGACACACTTTTCCATTCTTCCTGGCACAGAGGAGTTATAACATTGCTTAGACAAGGCCAATAAAACACTGAGCGTTCCCCAGAGGAGGGAGTTGCCCAGGAACAAGGTTTTATTAATTGCAGGGTTTATTAGGCATGAATCAATTCCCTGCTCTTCCTCATGCAGCTTAGGTTCGCCGTTCATTTATAAGACGGTTGTGGGTCCAGAGTATTTTTATAAGCCTTTATCTTTGGGACCAGACGGAGGCTGGAATGGGTAGTCATTCTTGCTATATATTTTTATGAATGAATATTTTATACTTCATAGTGTCATTTTCTCCATAGAGAATTTTCTACCTGGTTCTGTGCTCCTTAATTCCTTTTGGAATTCTGAATCTCAAACTAAAAAAAGGGAAACTCAGAAGGTTTCTTTACTTCCAAATATTAGACTCTGTTTATCTTTTGTATCCAAAGTTCCTGGTGGAAGGCATAGTTTGTAGTAGGTGCTCAGTGATATATTCTAAGTGTATTACTGACTTATCCATGTGGGCCTATGCCGTATCTCTGATCTTGTTTACTCCCATACTTCATTTTATCCCTTCTCTTTTAAGCTCTCTGTCAGGGGACTATGGCTGGCCACCATGAGGCCATCTCTCACTTCTGGTTGACTCTTGACTTTGGATGAGAGAATGCACCACAAGGACCCAGAGGCAAGGAACGAGCGAAGTCTGGACATTGATTTTCTACATCTATCTTTAACGGGCTCCTGGCAGGAAGAATAGTTCCAGTCAGCCAACCTTCTGCATGTAACAACTGCCTTCTCTATGTTCTGAGAAGCGTATCTCCCTCAAGTCCTTTCAAGCCCCAGGGGAGATATACCTCTGAGTGGTTGTAAGCTCCGGAGGATTTCAGACTCTCTTACTGGTATTCCTAAAGCACACCATGACTTTGAAAATAGACCTTTTTATTAAACTCTCCTGGATTATCCCATTGGTTGTCTTCTTTTTTCCTGCTGGGACCCTGACTAATACAGCCTCACAATTTATGAAATTATGGCCACAGTTCAAATGGTAATTGAATGAGAACTCCAACCTGTGAACGTTAAAGAAAAAAATTAACATCTTAGTCAGTTGATCTTCTATTCCTTGGGCTTTTTTTTTTTAATTGAAGTCAGAATCAATTTTCATTTTTTTCCCTAAATAAATGTTTAACCAGTTTTATTGAGTTAGTAATAGGACGGGAGCTTTGCAGGGCTGAAGATGCTTAGAGGCATTTTGAAGCTCGTAGCTGCAATAGCCATGAAAATATCTTTCTGCTTAAAATGTGCCTTAAATTACTCCTCTGTGAAACTTTTAAGGTTAAAAAGTAAAGAAAATATAAGGAATATATTGTCAAGCAAAATTATTTAAATCATTTTACATTATGGTAGAATATTACTGAAATGTTCATTTCTACAAGGAAATTAAATCCCAGACCTATAAGCTTCCTTCAATCACAGTGAACTATATTTTATCAAACATAACTGAATCCAAATTATAGCATTTATATTTTAAATAGGTGTAAGATGGTAATACATACAACAGTAAAGAGAAAATTATTTCCTATATATGTAATGTCCTTATTTTTCTGTTAAACAAATTAGTTTTTTATTACATATTTGCTTTATTTATATTTCAAATGGTATCCCCTTTCCTTGTTACCCCTCTGAAAACCCCCTATCCCATCCTCCTCTTCCCCTGCTTACCAACCACCCCCTTATACTTTCCTGACCTGGCGTTCCCCTACGTAGGAACAATGGCCTCTCCCTTCATTGATATGGCCATCCTCTGCTACATATGTAGCTGGAGCCATGGATCCCTCCATGTGTACGCTTTGGTTGGTGATTTAGTCCCTGGGAACTCTGGGGGTACTGGTTGGTTAAACAAATTAGTTCTAAGTGGAATATTTTAATATCTTTGATATAGGAAAATAATCTAAGCTGAACCTGTACTGATTTGATAACTTAATAAAACTTTGACACTTGAGAGGCCCCATTGATTAAGAGTGTTTGATGTTCTTCCTCAGGACCAGGATTCACTTGTCAGGACCAAGTTCAGGCATCTCAGAAACATTTGTACCTCAAGCTCCAGAAAAAAATACAATAAAATCTTAAAACGAAAACATTTAGTAAAATAAAACAATCCCTGGGTCTGGACACATGCTCAGTGGTTATGAGAGCTTGTGGCCATTGCTGAGGTCTCTGGATTAGTTAGCAACACCCACATGGTGGCTCACAACCATTGACATGCCAAGTTCCATAGGATCCAAGGATATTCTGGACTCTGTAGCGGCCAGACATGCACATGGCATGTGTGTGTGTATGTGTGTGTGTATGTGTGTGTGTGTGTGTGAAACACGAACATAAAATAATTTTTTAAAAAATCCAAATCATTTTAAACTTTCTATAATCTTTAAGGTTTTGGAAGTAGAACCAGAAACTAATCAGCAATCTGCATTATTCATCATGCAACTTTTATTAGTTAAATATCATTACAAGAGAGTTGCGGATCAAGTGGTTTTAAAAAAAGGAAAAAACTGATGGAAGCTTCAAAATATTAATTTCCATATACCTGCATTGGATTTCTGCACCCATGTTCACAATGCCAACTGGAAAGTTTCAATTACAGAGATGTAACTGCATCAGATTAAATTCCAAATGCCCTTCAGTGTCTCCCTGGCTTTCTGTGTGGAGGATGGAATGAATTTGTTTTCTTGCATTATCTTCTGTTTCCCACTTGCCAGTGTACTTTGAGAGTGAAGTAGAGGAGACAGTTCTAGTAGAACTCTCTGACCTTAATTATCAACTGTCTCTCTGCCAAGTCTCCTAACTGGTTCCTTTTCCCTTTGGTGTTTCCTTGCATCCTGCACTGGGAACCTTGTATTCCCACAGAATCACTTAGCATGACTCTCAATGTCTATTGGAAAGGAATTGAGATCACAGCCATGAGAGCACAGCCCTGGAAGCTCTGAGACATCTGCAGTCTCTGAGTTGCACCTACTTGACACAATTTTGAAACCCCATATTTTCCAAGGTTTTGCATGGGTTTGGTATCTTTCTAAAGGTCCATACCCATTGCCATCCTACTGCTTCAGGCTTTAAGAGCCAACAAAGAAAATTAGTCAGAGAGAGAGTTGTACACAAGCAATTCAGTAAATTTTAAAACCATCTTTGTAGGACAGGGCCTGTTCAAATTCACATAAATTCACTGTAGAGAGTTATCCATGCTGTTTATATCTTCATAGTTTCTTGATCTGTCTAAATCTGTTAAAATTTTCAAGAACTGAATATTAAATCTTCAACAAGCAGAATTTTCCGTTTATTCTTTCATACCTCCTACCTTTTTATATATTCTGAGGGTTCATTTAAATTAAGCAATTGTACAGGTTGATAATTATTTCTCTTTCTGATTCCATCTTGTCAAATAAGACAGCTGTCATAGCACTATCACAGGACTGTGCCATAACCCCAAATATGTCCACTTAGGGACAGAGTTGAGAATCACCACTATGTTGACACTTCGCCAAATTACTGGGTGTGTGTCGGTGTTATTTGGTGGCAGCATCAATGCCTGACTCATCTCTGTGCCTGTGTTGTTCAGTGTACCCTCTGAGGCAGAGTTGTAAGCAAATGATTGCCAGGGACCGCAGAGGTCTGTTCTGAGTTTGGTGACAACAAAACAAAATTGGTGAAGTTTCTGTAAATCTGCCGAAACTATTGTCAAGTTCCAATCCGCAACCAAACATGTGAAATAATGCCTTCTTTTTTTTTATCATATTTTGTTTTGTAGATAGCACTGTCCCCTTTAGAAAGGATCTTACTGTGGAGCCCTGGTTGGTCTGGTCCTCACCATGTAGAGTAGGCTTGGCTCTAATGCATGGTCTTCCTTCTGGTTCAGGCTTTAAGCACTAAGATCCTATACATGAGTCATCACAGAAAATCAGCAAAATAATGGAAAAGTAAAACAAATACTATATTATAGCATGAACAAAATTCAATACTTAATTGAGAATAAGCAAAGGCCCAGGACCTAAACAATTTGTTCAATTTCAAGCCTAATAAGAGGCTGAAACAAAACCAAAAACACCACCAAGAACAAAGCAGTATTTAAAGATCTGTTGTGATTATAGATGGAGTAACTTGGAGAAGCCAGAGAAAGAAGGAGTTCACTCTCTTGGGATGGAGCTAGAGAATATCATACTAAGTGAGGTAACCCAGACTCAAAAGGTGAATCATGGTATGCACTCACTAATAAGTGGATATTAACCTAGAAAACTGGAATACCCAAAACATAATCCACACATCAAATGAGGTACAAGAAGAAAGGAGGAGTGGCCCCTGGTTCTGGAAAGACTCAGTGAAACAGTATTCGGCAAAACCAGAACGGGGAAGTGGGAAGGAGTGGGAGGGAGGACAGGGGAAGAGAAGGGGGCTTACGGGACTTTCGGGGAGTGGGGGGCTTTGAAATGTAAATAAATTATATCGAATAAAAAAAAGTCAGGAACCCGCATGACTAGTGTCTCAATAAACATTATTGAACAGAAACAGAAAGCAGAACAAAGACAGTCAGTTAAGAACAGGAGTTTTGAGTTTTTGGACAAATAAAAGCATGTAATATTTTGAGGGTGGCATTGGAGTGAATTCTGCTTTTAGAAAGAACTGGAAACAACCATGCTGATTCCCCTGTCATTGATCTTAGTGCAGACTTGTCTGGAACAGTTTCTATGAAACTGTTTGTCTGCTTGAAGAATAACAAGACCTCACTCTATGAGCCAAGCAACCTTCCAAACACCAAGGACTGCTCCTTTTATCTTTCCCACCAGAACTCAAACCTGTTTCTTCTAATTACAGCCTCCATCAAAAATGGAAGAATCCCTACAAATTGACTTTGTTTGCTATTTTCACCCCACCATCCTAACTAGTAATAGTGACACATTGAATTATACCGGTAAACAAAATATTTCACTTGGATTTCTGACAAGGGAACTTAAGAATTCTATTCAGATCATAGAATTCTTAATGAAAAGAAGACTTCCTATGGTCTCTTTTTTTCCCTCACAGGAAAATATTATTGTTTTTAACCACAGAACAAAAGAAACCTTCTAATAAAAATGTAGATGGAGTATTTGAGGAAAGCTGTCTATTTAGCTGCTGAACTGTTCTGCTTCCTATGCTTTTAAAATTCTAGAACACCTGCTAAAAAGAATAAAGGTTGGCTCTGGTGGCTGTAAAATTAAATAGTTCAAAGGAAAAGGTTGAAAAGTAGTGATCTATTCCCCTCAGGACAGAAAACTGTCTCTTTGCTTCATTAATTCACAGACAGCTGCCACTTATCCCTGAAAGAAGTCAGAGGACACAATGTTTAAAATAATACAGACAAAGTTCAAGATGAACTTGGAGCAGACAGTTTAGTGAGTTTAGTTTACTACGTATGATCGTGCAAGAATCAACTCTTAAGTTATTTGGTAAGGCCTGAAGATATTTTTAAGGATTTATTTTATTTTACTTTTTGTGGATGGGTGTTTGTCTCTATGTATGTATTACACAACTTGCCACTATGTGAGTGTGGAGAATGGAATCCAGGTTCTTGTCAAGAACAACTGTTTTTGCCTTTACTGCTGAGACAACTCTCTAGCCATCTGAAGAAATTTTAATAAACACATTTCTCTCACTGTAACCATTGAACTTATAGTCAATAGCGCTGGCTGATTGGGGAAACAGAGGTGCTGGCAGTTAGCTAATGGAGATATTCTGTGTTCTATCAAATGCTAGCTCTTCCATCTATTAGCTATGTGAGGAGATCAAAACTTTACGAGAGTCAGTCCCTTTCTAGATAATAAAAAACCCTTGCTAAGCTATTCCCATGGAGCCTTCTGGAATCAAATAAGAAAATGTAGCTAGGAATGCTTTATAAAGTACAAAGAACCACATGTAAAAAATTATCATGACCTGAAAATATACCCAATATCTACTACAAAAGTAATCTCCACTAATTTACTTATAAATGAGAGCACCTTTTTGTACCTGACCTCATTTCTTTCATCAGGACTTCATACCCTAAAGTCAGTATGCTTGACAGTGGATTTTCCTTTACTGTCCACGGTTTGTGTGCTATACATATGGAAAGTGTGGGTTACTGTGAAAATTTAAACACATCATTTCCTCTATCTGATGAAAATGACCATAAAATAGACTGATTTCATAAATTTAAAACTTAAGAGAGACAAAGGTTAGAACATATCTCTCGCCACATTTACTTATTTTGGAGATTGAATTAGGTTTCCCAGACCCCTACTGATTCTTCAAAAAGAGATTCAATGATAAATAATTACAACTAATATGATAGGTGACTGTTACTTGCACAAAACTTTCCTTAGATGTTGAAGACCTTCAGCAAGACAGTGTCACTGTATTTAAATGCTAGGAAAGAAATATAATAGCATAATAAAACCTGACTTTTCATACATAAGTATTTCTTGTTTAAATATAAGATTACTATATTTATATTAATCATTGAAATTTCTGAAGATGAAAAATATAATCAGATCTTGATGAAGAATAATAAAAGTTCATAGCCTTGAAAATCTTAACATACTCTTTCCCAGAGCACCTCCACTTTCAGAACACGCCCATTGCGCACACCATAACACAGAGATGTTCTCCCTTAGGAGCAGTTTGGCTCAGTCTTTCATCAATTCTTCTTGCTAGATACTCAGTTCCCAGGCATGTTTATATTGGAACTGGTAATTAGCAGTTTCTCACAGAGGTATGTCCACAGATATGTTTGTGACACGTTCTCTGTATCTACTTAATAAACTTAATATCTGATCTCTGGCTTTCAATTTACAACACCTGGTCCTGCTTGATAACTCCTTTTGCCATTAAACTTTTACATCTTTTAGTAACAGATTTCCCATGGGTTGTTTCCTGATAGAGAGCTTTAAGACAACATCTCTATTTCTAAAATTAACACTTTAATTGTGAATAATAATTCCCTACTCTCTTGAGTTATCTAAATAATTGCAGTCAAGATTTCTTAATTAATCTGAGCATTGTATTAGCTATCATTATAGTACTCTGCTATCTGGGCTGGGAAAATATAGCTGTTGCGTCAACCTACAGGTGGAACCTTGCTCTTTTCTCTCTGATTTATGTAACAGCTGTGCCCTTTAGTTCAACTCCACAAGTTCAAAGGCGAGTCTTCTATAGAGTCCGCTCTTGCTGGAGGCCATTACCTAATTGGCTAGCCTCTCCTCTAGATCCATCAATTCCCAGACAGGTTCTTCACAGGTGAAGTGAAGTTGAGACATGTCACTATTAACAGAGAGACTCGGGCAAATATCACTGAGGTTATGATCAAAAGACAAAGAAATATGCACGGTGCTTTCTCTGAAGTTATTCTGCAGCAGGCTGGGGAGGATAGGAACAGTTCATGTGATTTAAATGATCTCTAATCCTGGATTGTTGTTGTTGTTGTTGTTGTTGCTGCTGCTGCTGCTGCTGCTGCTGCTTCTGCTGCTGCTGTTACTTCTGCTGCTGCTGTTGCTTCTGCTGCTGCTGCTTCTGCTGCTGCTGCTGCTGCTGCTGCTGTTGCTTCTTCTTCTTCTTCTTCTTCTTCTTCTTCTTCTTCTTCTTCTTCTGCTGCTGCTGCTGCTGCTGCTTCTGCTGCTGCTGCTGCTGTTGCCACAGCTGTGGTTGCAATGGCTGTGGCTACTTCTATACCTCCTGATACATCTGCTGTTTGTGTGAAGGATAGTATCAGTGAGTGCTCAATGTAACTAGAATCTTAAAATTACATGATAGACATGGAAGACTCTGGAGTTTATTGATCCAAAAAGAATTGATTGAATATCCCCCTACTGGCCAAATCTGTTCTGAAATCACCGCCTGCTTCAAAACACAAGAGCTACTTTGTACCACCAAACATAATCAGTCCCAATCATGTTAAATAGCTTCTATACAGTGATAATGGATGAATTAATTTCATATCTGGAACCTAGCTGTAGATAAATAAGTGACTAATGAGGTGAGATAGTACCTAGAAGCCGTAAAAAGATGTTGTCCCATGATATTCTCATTGTGAGTGATGCCCTCCTCTTTATATAAATTCCTAGAGGAGTGACATTCTTTGTCCCTGACATAACTTTGTAGTAATGATTCTACTTCTACACATCATAAGTAAACTGATGGATGACACAATTTTCTGAACATTAGACAATCAGTAATTATTGGTTGCCAGGGTAATTGTGGAATTTGAGAATAAGTGTGCTGTATTTCTGGAATCAATGTACTATCCAGCAATAATTAAGAGCAGGACATAAACCCTGAATAACATTAGAGAGAATGAAAGCAATAAGGGAGGTAAGAGAGATGGGTAAATATAAATTTTCTAAGGAAGAATGGGTACACATTTTAGTTTAGTATTGTTCATTGAGAATTTCATACATGCAATTATGATCAAGCAAATATGATCATATTCACCTCAACATCTTCCTCCTGTGTTTCCATATCTCAGATAAACATGCTTCCTTTCTAACTTCATGGATTCTTCCCTTCAGATTACCTGCTATGTCCAGTTAGAGCTGACCCACATGTATATGGGCGTGGGTCACCTGCTAGAGCATGGGACCGTCAGTTACCCTCAAAGAAGAGTGATTCTCCTTTTCAGAAGATATCAAAAGGTAATAGTTCCCCAGTAAGGGGTAAATGTATAAAATCTTAAAGCACTCTCACTAAGATAAGGAACAAGACCAGGATGTCCACCCTGTACATTTCTATTCCATACAGTGCTTGAAGTAGTAGCTAGAACAATATAGTAAGAGAAGAAAATAAAGATTATAGAAAAATAAGAAATAAAAGAAATCCTTTTTTGAAGATGATACGTCTATACACAAGAGATCCTAAAGACTTCATCAAAAAGCTCTTAAAGCCTAAAGCCTTCAATCTAAGTGGCAGCTTACAATATTGATGCAAAAATTAGTAACATTCTTATATTTCGGTGACAAACAGACTGAAAATGAAATAAGGGTTTGAACCTCACTTACAGTGGCTACAAAACTACCTCAGACTAAGTTTAACCAAAGGAATGAAGGATGCCTATAATAAAGTCTACAAGATATCAAATGAGGACATTGAGGAAGACCCTAGAAGAGGGAAACACCTTCCATGCTCATGGATGAGAAGATTTAATCTTGTGAGCATGGCCAATCCATCAAAAACCACACTATAGATCCAGTGAAATACCAATCCAAATTCCAGGAACATTCATCACCATGGACCTAGAAATAAACAAAACCTAACAATGTATATGGAGATCTAAAAGACTGATGGCAGGCAAGGCACTCTTCAGCAGAAACAATGCTGGGGGGAGGGGAGGTATCACCATATCTGATATTCAAGTATACTTCAGAGCAATAGTAATAAGTACAGCATGGCAGTGCCACAGAAATAGGCACATAGATTATTACTGGAAAGAAATTGATGTCCAAGATATAAATCCACTGAACTACTTAACTGATCGATTTATAAACATTCAAAAAATATACATGGGAGGAAAGACTGAATATCTGCATATCTGATTTTAAAAGGTAGATTTAAAAAATATTTTGGATGTACAATTACTACTTTTCATTTCTTTTACTTATATGCTCTATCCTAATATTAGGACCATCAATGTATCCTAGACAGGCTTGATAACTTGTGTAAGTAAAATGAAGCTCTCCATTCTATATATTTGAAGCACAGAGGTAGTCGACTAAATATAACCAATTATTTATGCAATTGAATTTCCTATGACAACATAGTCAAGGAATCAAAAATACTTATAAATAAAATCAATTGCTATATACTATTTTTTTAAAAAAGCCTATTCTGAAAAGTAAAATAGATGAGTTCTGGCTTTGTGGCTATATACTTATGTGATTAGGAAAACATATAATCAAACAATAAAAATAAACAACAATAATAAACATTATCTCAAACTTGAGATTCATTTTTAGAAATAAATGAACAGTTTTCTGTGATAAAAAATAAATAAGAAACACCAAACTGGAATGAGGGCAGCACTAGACTATATAAGGGGGAAAGATCTGTCTTAGGAGAGGAGACACTTGCCCAGCCCTGATAGAAGAGGACACAATTCTGAGAAAGGAATATTCATGAAAAAGTTCATACACTGAATGTCATGAAGAGGACATATGGGAGGCATTTGTTTTGCAACCTCCTCAAATCCATGAAGACTTCAGATATGAGCAATAGAGCAGAAGAGAGGAAACAGCAGTAGATGAAAAGAGTGTTGAGGCAGAGGGCATTACATCCATGAGCTCTGTGATGGAAAGAGGATCTGAACCCATAGAAAAAAAGGCATTATCGGTGTACACTTTAAAAGGTCTTGTGGCAGGAGTTGCCATGACCTGTGTTGCTTATGAACTGACCTTATTTGAGTAACATGGGATAAAGAAAAGACAGACATAAAGTCTGGGATTTGGCTGGGCTGTGTGCTCTGATGGAGATACATGATTGCATGAAAACTCAGAGCATTTATCATATATAGCATAAGGAGGAAATGGCAGGTTAGATAATCTTGGTAGGAGGACTCCATAGTGGAGGAGTTGAAGAGTGCAGTTGTCCTCTAGGAGCAAACTGTTTGCAAGTTTCTTCATGCAAAGTCAAAATCTGGGAAGCTTCAATTGATAGGTTCTGCACATGTTGGCTTTAGGTAAAGGCCAAGTATTACTCAACATTTAAACATGGACCAATATGGACCAGAGGAAGGGTTTGCCATTCCCCTAACCTTGACCGAGGGAAGGTCTTGACATTTTCATAGATTTGAATCTCTGAGGTCCTTGAAATAGCTGTGCTCATTCATGTCAATGTCCACATTAACTCAGAGCTAGTTCACTCCATAGAAGGAGGACAAGGAACACTCCTCCACTGCTGGTGGGGTTGCAAATTGGTACAACCACTCTGGAAATCAGTCTGGCGGTTCCTCCGAAAACTGGGCACCTCATTTCCAGAAGATCCTGCTATACCACTCCTGGGCATATATCCAGAGGATTCCCCACCATGTAATAAGGATACATGCTCTACTATGTTCATAGCAGCCCTATTTATAATTGCCAGATGCTGGAAAGAACCCAGGTATCCCTCAACAGAAGAGTGGATGCAAAAAATGTGGTATATCTACACAATGGAGTACTATTCAGCCATTAGAAACAATGAATTCATGAAATTCTTAGGCAAATGGATGGAGCTAGAGAACATCATACTAAGTGAGGTAACCCAGACTCAAAAGGTGAATCATGGTATGCACTCACTAATAAGTGGTTATTAACCTAGAAAACTGGAATACCCAAAACATAATCCACACATCAAATGAGATACAAGAAGAAAGGAGGAGTGGCCCCTGGTTCTGGAAAGACTCAGTGAAACAGTATTCGGCAAAACCAGAACGGGGAAGTGGGAAGGGGTGGGAGGGAGGACAGGGGAAGAGAAGGGGGCTTACGGGACTATCGGGGAGTGGGGGGGCTAGAAAAGGGGAAATCATTTGAAATGTAAATAAATTATATCGAATAAAAAAAAAAGAAGGAGGACAAGGCATTGTGTAGTTTAGAGGCTGCCACTCGTGTTGAAGTAACTGAAGTGTAGGGACTGGTGGGATTGTATAGAAATGAAATATGGAAATCAAGTCAAAATGACTGGAAAATGGGTTGTCTGTGAGAAATGAGAGAAGAACCAAACTAAGTATTTTACAAATGAGAGAACAACAGTGCCTTTTACTCTGGTAAGGACTATTTAAGAAGGATTACTTTTAGAGAAGGCAAGAGATAACTTGGCTCTATCACTATGGTTTGAGTGTTACTGTACCCATGAAATATATAATTGAAGCCTAGCTCTTCCCAAAGAGTTGGTACTGATAAGTTAGAACATTGGGAGATGGGTTGGTCATTCATGACTGCCTTCATAAATTGTTCTAAAGGATCAATAGCTTTTCAAAAACAGGTATAAAGGAGCTTCATAAAACCAATTTGTCCTGTCATTCAAGGACACATAAGAAGATAACATCTATGTGACATGAGGTTTCACCCAACATCAAACTGGGGCCCAATATTGGACTTATCATCCCGCAGAATTCTGAAAAATAAATTTGTGTTGTTCTTAAATGACCTAGTCTTTTTGTTTAAGTGTGTGTGTATATGTGTATGTAAGTCTGTGTGTGTGTGTGTGGGGAGAGAGAGAGAGAGAGAGAGAGAGAGAGAGAGAGAGAGAGAGAGAGAGAGAGAGAGAGAGATTTAGAGAAGTAAAAGATAGCATATAGGTATAGAGTTTATAAGGAGAAAAATACCTGTAACAACCTAGAGAAATATGTGAAAATTAAAATATATTATGGAAAAAGAAATAGCCAACTATTTGAACTATCAGAACTAATGTGAATGTTCAAACGAATAAGATGGAAGCTAAAGTATGATGGTCAAGGTAAGGAAATAAAACTAAATCACGTGGTACTGATGGGTCAAATATAATGAGGACAAAGATTCTGATTACAGGATTTAGCAGCATAAAATTTCACAATTTTTCTGACATTAAAATTTTCACTGGAATTGTGAAAGAAGAAGTCAAATTCAAATGTATTAATGAAGGAAAGAAAAAAGGAAAGGAAGGAAGGAAGGAAGGAAGGAAGGAAGGAAGGAAGGAAGGAAGGAATTGACTTCCATTAGGAAGAAGAGAACTGGAAAAGCAGTCTAGGAGTATAATATTTAATCACTTTTTTTAAAACATAAGAGACTCAAGATATTGTTTTGTGATAGAAATTATATGACAAAGATGATGGAGCTAATAGAAAAAGAAAAAGTGGGTAGCGAGAAGGCCTCAGATTCTCTAGAAAAGCATGTAACTATATGAGACACTGGCCTTTTATTGGAGGAGGGTAAAACCTCCTTCATACCAGGAAAGCAGAGACAGCACTGCAGAGTTAGGTCAGCAGATTTGCTACAAATAAGGAAACCCACTGATAGCTGCTCATTTTTTTTCAGCAAATGATTAGTTTGAAGAGTGGGGAGGGTTAATGAGGTAAGAAATTTGAAGAACAGAAATGCATCGGTTGGAAATTATACTTATGAGTTTTCTAGATTAAATGGTGGCTTCAACAAATTTCAGAGCTTTGAAGTTGCTAGAAATTCTTCAACTGCTGAAAAGTAAGAAGGTTAAAGTAAAATCACATGCTCCTGAAGGTGACTGCTCCTGTCCAAGTCATCACGTTTTTTGTCTCAAGATTAGGGAAGATGGCACAACAAAGAGAAAATAGGTTTTAATTTAGGAACATAAGGTTTGCCCTCATTTGTTAAGATTTGTATGCATGTGATGTTAGTGCAAATATATCTGTGGTCACCAAAACCAACCAAGGAGTCTAGGACATATGGGAGCTTACCCAGACCTGTGACAGCCAAAAAGTCACTGTTAGGCTTTCTGGTGCTGATGAAGGGGTCAAGGAATTTGGTTGAGAAGCCGATAAGAAATGGCTGCCAAGTAATGCAGTGAAGTAGCCATCTGAAAAGTAAGGACATTTACTGGTTAAACTGAAGGATTCATAGACCCATGGAGGTTTGAGATGGTTGAGTGAAGAAGGGTGGTGGTCTGATGGAATCATATCTCCCAAGCTTCATTTGACTGCTTGAGTGCAATTGCATACATACACTCTCTATTGTTTCATATATATATGGGTTGAGAAAGAGATCACACTATAGTTAAAATAGAATAAAGAAAAGTAGAATAAAGGAAAATGGATTTGAGAGTGAAAGCATTATGAAAAGAGAAAGGTGTTCATTATAGAGATGCAGTTCTAACATAAGCTATGTTAACAGAAAAGGGACGGGACAACTACAGAGTTGTTGGAAATGTGTGAGATGAGTGAGCTGGCGCGTCTACATCATTACTGATAAATCCTTGTGATGAGATCATTCAGCAAAGATGAGTATCGTGGAGAAGGTTGCTTGCATTTGATATTTTGAAAGTCTGGATAGAGAACATATGAATGGTGGCTAAGATTTAATTTTGAAATGACCATAACAGAAGAAGTCGTCAATGTGTTTGCTTGGGTTTGAGTAGGGATGTCCAGGCCTCTGACTTCCAGATAAAAACAATATGACAGTTATTGGGTTAAAACAAAAGATTAAAGTCTTATGCTCTCCAAGGAATAAGAAATCTCTAGAAAGTTTGAGAAAATAAAAGGTGATTATGGGACAGAAAATAGAAGCCTCCATGGTGCAGAAGAGACAGCATGGGCATTTGCTGAGAAGCTACTCTTCACCTCTTAGCTCTGAAGGGAAATAAACAAGAAAATAAATGCCCCACTTGTGATGAGGGTTGGGCAGCTTCAAGGGACTGCCAAGCTTCCACCAGAGTGAGGACGTAAAGAGACAATTTAGATACAACGCTGGAATTTTTTCCCTTTTCTTTCTTTATTTGTTGTTTGACAACAATAAAGGTTCACCTAAATGTTTTACATGACTTAAATAAGAATTACTGGGCATGAATCCATGCAAAAGAAGATAACACTGAAAGGTAAATTTGCAAACTCATTGGCAGGAAAATAATGTGTTTAGATTTAAAGGTTCCTGCATGAGGACTTCAGCTTTATGTTTTGCCCTTAGAAAACTGTTGCTGATGTATATATATCAGTCCTTATACATATATATGTATATATATGTATAATGTGCATATATATATATATATATATATATAGGCAAATTTGTTTGGACTTAGAAGGTTTTCAAAAACAACAGACATGAAATTAGAAAGAGGGATGTGTCAGAGGGTAA
The DNA here is from genome assembly GCF_947179515.1 of Apodemus sylvaticus. NCBI lineage: Eukaryota > Metazoa > Chordata > Mammalia > Rodentia > Muridae > Apodemus > Apodemus sylvaticus. Next base: position 29,689,481 of record NC_067487.1, read on the forward strand.
GAGGAAGTTGGCAGAGGGAAACGGGGTATGAATATTATCATATTTCATTTTACTCATGTACGAAATTCTCAAGAATAAAAATTATAATAAAAACTTTTTCCTTCATACATCAATTCCAAATTTTTTAAATATGAACAAATCTTGAAAACTTTGATCAGTACTTTAGAGAAATTTTTTGAAAATATTCTCTTAAATTTGTCTAGATTCATTTGCTTGTCAGAAAATGATGCATCTCTCATCTACAAGATTCTCTGCACTATCCTAGATGCATCAAGGACACAAGTGCATTTTAAAAAACTTATCCTTTGTGGAAGTTATGTACTGTTTATAAAAGACAGACAATGAAAATAAGAATTAAAAAAATAAATTTCAGGGCTTCACGGGCTCAGTTGTACAGTGCCTACACAGCATATACAAGGTCATGGGTTGGATACTTGAGACTACAAAAATAAATGACAATGGTAGTTAACAAATAATAGACTATGTTTAAAATAGACAACTGCCCAAAATTAAAAGAAAAGGAATCCTCAGCGAGAACACAGCAGGGTAGGATGCCGCAACTTTACGTTCAGTGTTCTGCGAGGCTTCTGAAAGGAACAAGGTCGCTGTCCACAAAGACATCAACGAAGTAACCAGATGGGTGGAAGCGTGTGTGAGAGAATAAGTCAAGAAGGAAGAAGACATAGCCAGGAGGGGATGAGACTGGTATCCTGGTGGCAGTGACACTCTCTGGTGGCTGTTAACTCAGGGGCAACCAAAGAAGAACAGAAGAAAATAGAACATGGTTAACTTCCTATTTAGCCACATAGAACATTAGAAAGATGGGAGGTTTACTCAGAGGAGAGTAGGAGGGTTTCCTGGGTGTTGTGCTGAAATAAGGCTGTGGAGAGTGAGAGGCGCATGTAAGAGACTCTGTGGAATTCTGAAAAGCCAACGGAGATGAGGTGGAGATGTTAATACGGTGGATATCATTGGGACTGCCATTGAGCGCAGGTCCTCGGTGCTCAGTGTATGGATCTCCTTTCAAGGTACCAATTTTCCAATAAAATCAATATGGATGAAGTTAAAATAAGTAGTAAAGATGAGCCCAAGGATGCTTGCCTTAGCAGTGAAAAGAGTGAAGAGACCAGGGGCTGCACAAAAAAAAAAAAAAAAAAAAAAAAAATGGTGCTGTCTGTATTCATTAGGCTCCTGAATTATACATATTGATCATAGATATCTGTTCGGTATCCAGATGTCGGGAATACAAGCTTGCTTCCCTTTATCTTAGTTGACTGTGGCTTATAAATATCAGGCATAGCCAACCCCCAAACCAGAAAGGTCATCTATAAAAAGAAGTCACACTATTCATTTGTACAGAGATTGCTATAGCATTTTGTGGAAGCCCTGATGATAAGTATTCTATCGGACCTTATCTTTTCCTTCAAATTTACCTGACCATAACAGTACAAAAATGACCACAATACAAAAACAGGTGAGTGTGACTGTGTTTCACAAATATTTTATTTTTCAAAACAAGCAACAGATAATTATGAACTTCAGACTGTGGTCTGGTCTGCACTAAATGAGAATGTAAGATGAAAATAATTGCCTTTCAATCTAGTTTTATTATATAATTGTAGTTGCATACATCATATAATCTATTTTCCCAAACTATGAATATAATACCTTACTTATATCCATGATCTATTTATTTTAAGTGACAGAAAGCTTCATTAAATAATCTTCAACAACAATTTTTTCTCTCCTCAGGCAATTTTGTATGAACTCATGGTTATGAAGAGACTGACTTTCTAGAAATATGACATTACCAACACCTTGATATTTGGAAACATCCCTTTGTGATATATATATATCACATGTGTATATATATATTTGAAAAGGAAAATGAGTTCAATTATAGAGATTTCTTGAAGCTAGAACTATCTCCAATACTTAGCAATATTGTAGTTTTATAAACCATGTGAAACAAGCTCCCATTTAAGTATAAATATTTCCAGAACCATGGTGAAAAAAGGGATTAACTTTAAGTAGACGTAAGGAAACGTAATATTACGAGTGCTCCGCTTTCTTTTGCAAAGGTAAGTTATAACAGGTGGTGTTCAAGTGTGGTCAGTCTCCTGAGGCTGAACATAGAACGGTGGAATGCAACCTTCACGTGAGTATCTGATGATTGGCAGGCCCTTTGATGGGCCATCCCTTTGTTCCCACAGGCAACTAGTGGCAGAACCAAAATTAGAATCTGAATCTCACCCAAGTTCTTTATTCACATCACCAAAATGGCCTGATTTCCTCATGCTGGAAAAAAGTTTTACAATTATTAATTAAGCACTTGCCTAGAAAAACCGCAACGTTAACCTCAAACTGCCACTTCCTTATTAGGTCACAAACTGGGGAGGTGCAAGAAAGAATAATGATTTCTTTTCCTCTCGGTGCATCCTGCATCCAGGGACAGATAGGTCACGATGTAAATGAAAATGAAGGTTTTAGGTCTCTCACTTTTCAAGGCCTTAAAGATGCATTCGTATTGTCATATGTTTGTAAAAATTTTGCGGTGTGTATAAAAGTGAAATGCTTGAGCTTGAAGCAGGAGCGATTACTCAGCGGTAGCTAACATTTGCTGCTATGGCAAAGGACCTGAATTCCGTTCCCAACCTCCACATGGTGACTGACAACCATGTATAACTACATCTCCTAAGGATCTGATAACCTCTTCTTGTCTCTGAGACCTCCAGTCATGCATGTGGTACACATACACACACTCTGACCAAACACTCATACACACACAACGAAAATACTTGCGCTTGTATGTCTCATATAAGGTCCCTTAAACTGAATAAGCTTTGGCCACACAATACTCTTACATATGAGCCCAATTATGTAGCACTTTCAAAGGAAAATATAGTCTTATAGAAAAAACAAATTAATATAATCTTTTATTCCTTGTTCATTTTTGATTTATTGATTTGGGAATTTAAGGGTTGAGATTGCTCGTCATTGTCATTAGGAACAGGCAACCAAACTGGGCTAAAGCATCGTGACCTTTTTCTTTTTCTTTTTTTTTTCTCCCTCCCCATTTGATCCTTCAGTTCTAGTCCTCCTGCCTCATCTAAAACTATCTATTCTATTTCCCCTTTCTCTGGAGGTCCTCCATCCACCCATAGTTCCTTACTTTATAACTAACCTATGTGGTTATCTAAATGGAAGCCTGCTTATTGAGAACTTAACAACTAACATCCAGATATAAAGGAATACATTCCATATTTGTCTCTTTGTATCTAGGTAACCTCACTTAAAATGATTGTTTTCTGACTCCATCTATTTACCTATGGATAAATGATTTCATTTTTAAAAACAGATGAGTAATAATCCTTTGTATAAATCTACCATATACTCTGTATTCATTTATCCATTAATGGGCATCTAGGCTCTTTCCAATGTTTCAATATTATAAGTGGAGTGGCAAGGACCATGTTGGAACAATTGTCTTTGTGGTGGGATAGAGTCTGTTGGGTATATGCCCTAGAATGGTATAGCTAGATCTTGAGGTAGGTTTTTTTTTTTTTTTTTTTTTTTGGATTGTTTACGTTTACATTCTTTTTATTTTTTTATTCGATATATTTTTATTTACATTTCAAATGATTTCCCCTTTTCTAGCCCCCCCCACTCCCCGAAAGTCCCGTAAGCCCCCTTCTCTCCCTGTCCTCCCACACACCCCTTCCCACTTCCCCGTTCTGGTTTTGCCGAATACTGCTTCACTGAGTCTTTCCAGAACAAGGGGCCACTCCTCCTTTCTTCTTGTACCTCATTTGATGTGTGGATTATGTTTTGGGTATTCCAGTTTTCTAGGTTAATATCCACTTATTAGTGAGTGCATACCATGATTCACCTTTTGAGTCTGGGTTACCTCACTTAGTATGATGTTCTCTAGATCCATCCATTTGCCTAAGAATTTCATGAATTCATTGTTTCTAATGGCTGAATAGTACTCCATTGTGTAGATATACTACATTTTTTGCATCCACTCTTTTGTTGAGGGATACCTGGGGACCTTTTTCTTAGAAAATTCTTTTCCCAGATCTCCCTGAAGCTCTCAGTCTTATCCCTTATCTTTCTGCCATTCTCGTGCCTGTGTTGCTCCATCAACTGTCCTCTCTAAGAACTCTGTCTAAAGAAACCTTATTCAGCCTCCCTCTCTCGCCAGGTGCTATTTGTGAAATATATATAGGAAGATGGAGAAAGCACATGGAAATAAGCGAATGGCTACAGGAGGAGGCCTCTTTAGGTTCCATATCGCCAATGTAGTGAGTTGTAGTGGAAAATGGTTAAAATATCGTACCGCCCTGCCAGGCCTCTGCTCCAAGTCTGGGCTGGTCTCTCTCCTGCCCAGCACTCACTCCTTCCAAGTATCTGGCAAAGCATGACTCTTAAGCTTGAGTAGTTAACCAAATATATTTATGTATATGAAACTCCCAATTACATAATGCCAAATTACAATGATAACGTTTTATTCCAATATTTCTAACCTCTCAGCACAGCAGAAACACATCTGACACGGCCACCACCCCTTCTCTTAGCTCCTCCTCCTCTCTCCCCTTCAATCACTGGCCTCTCACTGCCTCAATGTGAGTGGATAGGAAATATCTTGCACCAGTGAGTCACAGCTAAGGTTACTCCCACTGATTCTTGGGTGCCTCCCTTATCCCAGATCTGTCTCATCCTAGAGATGCCCCCCCCCCCCCGCCTCCTTTCTCCAGCCAGTTGAAAGTTTCCATTAATCTTCATGGCCATCTAGCCTTCTCTCCTGCCCTTCCCCACACTCAATCCTGAACTGCCATTACCCTCCCCCACCCAGTTCCCCTCTCAATCTACTTCTTGTGACTATCTTATTTCCCCTCTTAAGTGAGAATCAAGTTTCCTCGCTTGAGCTGTCCTTCTCAGTTAGCTTTTTTGGGGTCTGTGGAGTGGAGTATCTGTATTTTATGGCTATTATCTACTTATAAGTGGGTACATGCTATGCCTGTCCTTTTGAGACTGGGTTACCACTCCAGGATGACATTCTCAAGTTCCATCTACCTGCTTGAAAATTTTATGATGTTTTTTGTTTTTAATAGCTGTATGCTGTTCCATTGTATAGATGTACCACATTTTCTTTATCCATTCTTCAATGGAGAGAAATCTAGATTGTTTCCAGTTCTGGCAATTACAAATAAACCTGCTATGGCCATAGACGGGCAGGTGTCATTGTGAGATGTTAGAGCATCTTTTGGGTATATGCTCAGGAGAGGTATAGCCAGGTCTTGAGGTAAAACTATTCTCGGTTTTCTGAAAATCCATGAAATTGATTTCCAAAATGGTTGCACAAGTTTGCACTCCCACCAGCAATGAAGAACTGTTCCCCTTGATTCACATCCTTGCCAGCATGTGCTATCTCTTGAGCTTTTAATCTTAGCCATTCTGATGTCCTAAGATGGAATCTCAGAGTTGTTTTGATTTGCATTTCCCTGATGTCTAAGGACTTTGAAGAGTTCTTTAAGTGCTTCTTTGTCATTCAGGTTTCCTCCATTGAGAATTCACATTTTAGCTCTGTACCCCATTTTTAAATTGGGTTATATGGGTTCTTGTTGTCTACCTTGTTGAGTACTTTGTAAATATTGGCTATTGGCCCTCTGTCAGATGTAGGGTTGGTGAAGATCATTTCCCAATCTCTCAACTTTTGATTCGTCCTATTGACAGTATCCTTTGACTTACAGAAGCTTTTCAGTTTCATGACGGCCCATTTATCAGCTGTTGATCTTAGAGCCTCAGCCATTGGGGTTCTGCTCAGGAGCTTGTCTTTTGTACCAATGTGTTCAAGAGTATATTCCACTTTCTCTTCTATGAGATTTGGTGTATCTGGTTTTATGTAACTAGATACACCACTTATTTGCATGTGTTTTCTACCCAGTTCCTATACATACTTTCACATGTTATGAGAGAAGTCCATTCTGCAATTTACTGCATCAATGCTAATTTCCAGAACAGCATATTTAATGGTATAAATATAAAATTGTAATGTAGATGAAGGTTTACACAGTACCTATTATGTACTAGGAATGTGTAATAAGTACCCAGGATTCTGCACTGATAGACTTATTACAGCTATTCACAACAAATCACTGAGACAATGCGCATGTGTGAGTTGGATATGCTAAGGGAGTGCACAGCAAGAGCATTGAATTGGTTTACTAGGGTAAAGAAGAATTCAGTGAGGCAGTTGTAAAAGTAACTCTTATTTAACTAGTGCAATTATCCTCACAGAGGCTTTCTGCTGAATAAGCTCACCCTTTCTATTTCTTTTTGAGCTCAGGCTGCCTCTTTCTACTTTGCTCTTCTGGCTGAAACTCCTCTCCAAGCTGACTGATTCAATCTGGCTTCTCAGAGCTTCTCACTGAATTGCTCTGCTTGGCTCAGACTAACTCTGGCAATTTGTTCTTATCTTCTGGTTCCTTCTTATTCTCTGGCTTCAACTGCTTCTGCTGACCTGACCTGCACTGCACTGCATGAACTGATAAACTCAACTGCAGTGCACTGCACTGTACTGCACTCACTGCATTGAGCCAAACTCCTGAACTGAACTCAGCTGAACTCTGTTATGTAGCTGGAACTCAAGGTAACTGCCCTCTCTTTCCTATCCCCATGACATTTGAGCACATCCTATCTCTTACTCATTCTGTTAACTGTTTCTTTGATTTATCACTTTGTCTACCCCTCAATTAGATCAAACGCAGCTGCTCCCTCCTAAAAACTAACCTTACTGTTATTGTTTGGGATTAAAGGTATATACTAACAGCATGTCCAGCCAGATCACAAAGACCTAGAAGGTCTTTGGATGCTCTCTTACCAGAGCAGCCATGTTGCTGGGCTAAAATTGTTTTATAGGCATTATGTACATTTTATGATTCCTAAAACATAGATGGACACATGATCATTAGAGGCAGCAGAAAGAGGACAGTGTCAATTAACTTTTCTTCCAACTCATTATAAGCAGAAACTTTCCTAGTAGTAGGAGAATGCCACTACACCAATCAAATAGGCTGCCTTAATGCAGACTGTGTTTTCCATGTGACAGGAAATATTCAGAAAAGCTGTCACATCAGTTAACATAATATGTAGGGCATTAGAGACGTCGGATTTAAATTTATCTCCTGATTCGAGAAGCTCATATTTAATTAGTTTACTCTTTCATTACATAAATATTTATTAAACATCTATTAAATATCACTCATCGAAGAACTAAAAGACAGTGTCATATCTGTGAATAAAAGGTATCCTAATTGGTCTTGTTGCTGTATTTCAGCTCAGAGATGACTGCCAGCTAGCTAATCTTCACACACATCAATGCCCAAAGTTTTCAGCCATTCTCCTGCCCAAAAACCAATTCAAATCCCTTTCCTGGCATTATAGGCCTGCTTTTCCTGGCCCTAAACATACTTCCCAATGTAACTCATCTCTGCCCTATGTTACAAATCTGTTTATTTCTCAGAAGCACACAGGAGAGCATATGTTTCCATACTTTGTTTGTATACCTTCTTTTGCCTTATCTGACCTCAAGCACTTTCAGTTATACAGAAATAGCCACAGTCTGGGAGCATCAGTCTTTCCTCTTCCTATAACTAAATAGAGTCAGTCTCTTACATGATTCGAATGCTGGAAATGGGCTGGGAATAAAATTCCTATGCAAGTTAAATAAACACCTATTCCAGGCTCCTAACTTACCTCCTTCCTGGCTTCCTTTTTTTTTTTTTTTTTTTTTTTTTTTTTTTGTGACAAGCAAGGGACCGGAATCTATCTCAATTGTTTTGTTTGAATTTCTACTATTCTACTAATAGTATAGTTTTTCTTTAAGCTCTGAATTTCTTGACCAGTGCTGTGAAATTTCTTGACTGGTGATAGCCCTTGTTAGCTTCTGCCCAAGGCACACTGAGCTCTGGGGCCACAATATACTTGCCATAGCTGACAGGTTTGAACTCTTTCTAAGGTGGCCTGTCAAATCTATGTGGTTGGAACCTATAAGCAAGAACAGGACCTGTTCCAGAAAGATCACTAAGAGAAAAGAAGACAGGGAACTCAATTCGAAGGTCAGTAGGTGCCGGCTGCATGGCTCATTGGTAACAGGAGAGGTGTGAAACAAAGAGAAGTCTTCTTCTGAAGTAAAGTTATCACCCTGAAAGAAATGCTGCCATCTCCCTCCGATGAACATCTCAGCTCCCTACAAAGACTTCTGCCATAGATTCTGCCACAAAACTTGGAGTAGGGGCAGGTTTGTCATGTACTATGTCTTAACCATTTGTGTTTGATCATTTTTAAACTGTGGAGCCTTGAACTTGGAGAGATGGCTCAGTGGTTAAGAGTACTGGTTGCTCTTCCAGAAGTCCTGAGTTCAATTCCCAGCAACCACATGGTAGCACACTACCATCTGTAATGGGATCTGATGCCCTCTTCTGTTGTGCAGGCATACGTACAAAGAAAGCACTCAATACATTAGAAAAAATGAGCCTCAATCCTCACAACCGTACCTTCCTCACTTGGTTGCTATTAACGACTCATTTTCCCCGAAGTCATGCCTGCATGAATATGGTAACATATTCTACTCTTACAGCCAAAAATCTTCTTTCAGCTTACCCTGTTTACAAGATTTAATTCAAGGTTATCTTCTCTATGAACCATATGTTATATGTCATTGTTATCTTTCCATGTACTAAATACACACTATTTATAAGTATTTGTTTGTCTTTTTTTTAAATTAACACTCACATAGTATTTAGTGGGTTCATAATAGAAACCATGCTTAAAACATCACGTCATTTAATCTAAGAGCTGATGCAGTAAGCATCATCACCATTCCCATACAGGAAGTAATGAAACTGAATCACAGACCGCTCCAATAAATGAACTCAAAGATGTTATGACAGATAGCAGAAGGGACACATGTAAACTAACATGACGTCGAAGGATAAATCTGTCCCAGCAAAGTATGAAGAATAGATTGGGAGCTCCTGTCATGAAAGCTGTAAAATGAAAAAATAAGCAAATGCAATTTCCAAATTGTCAAGTATCCACAGACACTGATTTCTGAACTCAATACAATGCAGCCGTTGTTGTTGCCATCCTTTTGTGGGCAAGCACTGTACACTTTTGCTTAAACACACACTTTACATTCATGGGAACGGCCTAAAAATGATGCAGTCAAATCTCAAAACTCGTCTTTTAACTTCTAATATGTAGTTCCATTTCCTTTCAGAAGGACTATTAGAAAGCCATTATAAGGACTTTTTCCTATTACCAGTGCTAAAATATTTAAACATCTGAAGCAAATACGCAAATGTTTGTATGTAGAAAGACACAGCATTCTTTAGAAAACATGAATTATATAAACTGTAATTAGAGCTTTGAAATTGAAAGTGTTTAAATTAAGATTACAAATACCCAAGTTAAAAAGATTCTGGGGCATTTAAGGGGGTGGGGAATTAAATGTCAACTCCCTAAATTAAGTCTGCTACACCTCCCTCATGCATTTTCTCCACCACCCCTGGTGATCACACAGACATAGCAGCTATTTTCTACAATGAACTTACAGTATGATGAATTATAGGCTCAATTCATCTGTTTCTCTCACCGTTAGAGCCAGTGGTTTCTATTTCATAGATTCTATTTATATTCTTCTAATAAACATGGTACCTTAGAAAAGGTAAACTGGTAGACATAAAAATACAAATCAAATTTTTAAAACTAAATTGTAAATAAATTTTTTAATTTATTTTTTATTAAAATGATATTTTTAAAACAAAGTAAGTTTTGTGTAACACAGAATACAAATCCAGAAATTAATTAGATTTCACTTAATTAGATTCACACTACTACTATGTATACCCATTAACATGGGACAGGATGGAAGACCAACCTACTTGAACATACAATAAACATTTCTCTATGAATTTAGGCATTATACACGTATTCTAAATTATTACTTAGCTAACACCTATCAATATTTTTTACAAAACAATATTATCAACTGCATTTGAGAGTAAATTTACAAATTACTGCTTAACACTCCAGACATGATAGGAGATATATCTATATTAATTGGCCATATGATTATATATTTAAATGTTTGATTTAGGACTATAGAATATATACACTGATATAGTAAAATCCATTATGCGTTTTGGTTGACAGATCTCAGAACGTACATTTTGTCCTGCTTTTCTGCCAAAATACATTTTAAGGGGAAATAACTTCAGCTATACTGTAAATATTAAGCTTAGTAATCAGTTTCCTACAAATTAGAATCAGTACATTCTTACTTTCCTGAAATCAGATGCTATTAAAGTATAATTTTGAATGCATTTATAAATATTTTCCCAATGCCATATCATAGGTAGCTTTAGGCATAGATCAACTATGCATATCATTACTTTATTTCTTATAAGAACCTTGGTGCCTGTAATAAGGATACATGCTCTACTATGTTCATAGCAGCCCTATTTATAATTGCCAGATGCTGGAAAGAACCCAGGTATCCCTCAACAGAAGAGTGGATGCAAAAAATGTGGTATATCTACACAATGGAGTACTATTCAGCCATTAGAAACAATGAATTCATGAAATGCTTAGGCAAATGGATGGAGCTATAGAATATCATACTAAGTGAGGTAACCCAGACTCAAAAGGTGAATCATGGTATGCACTCACTAATAAGTGGATATTAACCTAGAAAACTGGAATACCCAAAACATAATCCACACATCAAATGAGGTACAAGAAGAAAGGAGGAGTGGCCCCTGGTTCTGGAAAGACTCAGTGAAACAGTATTCAGCAAAACCAGAATGGGGAAGTGGGAAGGGGTGGATGGGAGGACAGGGGAAGAGAAGGGGGCTTACGGGACTTTCGGGGAGTGGGGGGGGGGGCTAGAAAAGGGGAAATCATTTGAAATGTAAATAAATTATATCGAATAAAAAAAAAAAAAAACCTTGGTGCCTGAATACAAGAGCCCCTTTAAATCAATGGAATGCCCCATGTAAGACTGAATAAATATGAGTAATGGTAGCGACAGAGCAAGGAACTAAAGAAAACATGAAAAGGAGCAAAACAATTAAAACACCTACTGAAAATGCTTAAATGGTTTCAAATTTTGGTGTGTGCGGTTAAGTGCTGAAAGCCCGAGAGCTTCCGGACACTTAGTTACAGAATGAGACTGGCTGATATGTTGTGGAAATGGACTTGTCGAATCAACATGAATTTGGGGTTCTGCTGGAATAAAATCAAATTACCACAGAGCAAAAAAGACCGTTGAAGGAGGGACAGGGGGAAAAAAGAAGGAAAGAAGGAAGGAAGGTAGTGAGGGAGAGAGAGAGAGAGGGAGAGAGGAAAAGGGATAGAGGGAAGGGGAAGGAAGGAAGGAAGGAAGGAAGGAAGGAAGGAAGGAAGGAAGGAAGGAAGGAAGGAAGGAAGGAAAGAAGGAAGGAAGGAAAGAAGGAAGGAAGGAAAGAAGGAAGGAAGAAAGGAAGGAAGGAAGGAGGGAGGGAAGGAAGGAGGGAAGGGAAGAAAGTAGGGAACGAGGGAGAGAGGGTCAGAGGGAGGGAGGGAAGAAGATGCCAAGAGCCAAGGGACATTGTATTGAAAAATAATTTAGAGGCCCTCCAACCCCTAACTCTCTTTCAAATTTATGATCTACATTTTCATTAATCGTTGTTGAATGTATATATGTATATACTCATATATTCTTAAATATAATCTGTTCATTCTGTATAGTGTTACATGTATTTATGTTTTTCAGGACTCGCCATTTGTGTTGGATAACCAGTGTGGCCTTCACTGGAAAAGATCATTTCTCCTGCCCAACGTTCCTTAGTGACTTGTAGATCTTCGTGTTGGGTTGAGACTTCATGGGTTCTCCTCCACTCACGTTGGCATCGTGCCTATTGCTGTCATCCTCGGCCCACTCACATCTAAGCAATTACGTTGGTGAGATTGTATCGTTACAGCCTCTGACATAGCTAGAAGGCACACTTTCACAACAAACACCCTGACCCTCTGACTCTTGCAGTCTTTCTGGTTACTTCTTTGCCAACATTTCCTGAGCCTTGGCTGAGCAAGTTTTTGTGGATGTATAGATTCTGAATGGGCTCCACAACTCTGTATTTTGGTTGGTTTGATTTCTGTAATGGACTCCATCTATTGTAAGGAAAAGTATCCTTGACAAGGGGTGATATCTGCAGACATGAGGACACATGTTTAGAATATAGTTAGGAGAAATGTTGTGATGGTATTATATCTTGCAAAATATTTTTAATTGTAGAAACAACTGTTCTTGTCTTAATAAAAATGAAATTTAAGAGGATAAAACACAAGCTTAAAATGTTTTAAAATGTTATTATTCTTGTCATCTGGGGTAGCTTTTTATGAATTTCTATTCGAAGTTCATGAATAAGAGAAATCCCATCTTTCATTGGGTCCTCCTCACAAACTTCCATAAAAGACTCAGCTAAAAAGCCTTCAATTAGAAATCACCATTTATTTGTTATAGAGAAATGATGAAGCTCTTCCTGTTCTCAGTTACTTTCTCCTACCCCCTATTACTATAATGCCCTAATGCCAGAGGGTATTGTAAAACACAAGGATGAGCCTAGATTGATACAAATAAATTAGCTAAACCTTCTCTATAAGCTTAAAAGATGAAATAATCAAATACTATGGAACCAGAAGGTCCTTCCGAGGACTACCTTTGTCAAACCCCATCCCACCCTGTCTGCCCTGTTAGTTTATAGCACTTCTCTGCTTACAAAGCCGTCCTCTCTCAGCATTGCAGCACAATTTTACAAGATTTTCCTGTGAAGTATTACTGTCTCAAACCAATCAAAACTAAGTAGCACCCGTCAAGAATCAATTTTCCTGGTTTAACAAATGCCAAAAATGTTTACTGTCACTGTGAATTTATATTCACTATCTGGAGGTGTTTGCAAGGAATCTGGCACATTGAGCCCTGCAGAAAATATAACAGAAGTGGGGGATGACAATTTTACGGGAATCTGGGTATTAAATCAGATTTATTAAAAGTACACATTCAGAAAAAAAATGTTAAAATGATCATAGTAAAATACCAACATGTTTGTGGTAGTAATTTGATTTAGAAGTGTTTCATCAGTTCAATGAGGATATATATATGTATATATGTATATATCATATACATATATGATATATAATATAACAATATATTTCATATATATATATATATATATATATATATAGAGAGAGAGAGAGAGAGAGAGAGAGAGAACATTTAAAACCCTAGAGCCTTTCACGAATTACAATTATTGAAGATTGTTTCTGTGTAAAATGTATTTGTGTGGGAGGAGAGGTACTAATGTCCCTGGGCAGGAGAGTCTTCCTTCATTGTCTCATCACCTGGTCTACAGCTTTTTCTCTTTTCGTTAAATCTCTTATCAACTGAAGGACTTTCTGCCCTTTTCTCCTCTCTCCATTGAAAGTGTTTAGGAACGTGGGACCTTGATAGTACTTCACTGAATTTACTTTCTCCCTACAGCTAAATAATCATTAAGCCCATTTTTGTGAACAGCTAGAGAATCACCACCAGCCAGTGTCAGAATTAAGTTAGCTGACATACAGCAACCCCCATAACCTACTGAACTGACTTTGAAGTCGTAGTCCTTTTTTTCTGTCTTCCTAATATATATGCTTTGAGGCAATGGCTTTCTAAGTTTATTTCTAAAGCTTTCTCCCAAGCCTTAATCTTATCAAATCAGCGAAAAGTTATGAGACTGTCTTCCACACTGGCAGCTTTCCCAGTAGATACCTGGGAATTTATGATCCTATGATCGGTCAGTCTGGCTTAATTGCATAGCGCCAAAACCTAACAAAGTAATGGTACCTTAACTGGTTCAGTGTTAAATCGCTTCCCAAGCATCTTCACATATGTTATTTTATGTGATCGCTGCAGAAGGCTCAGAGGTGAGCTCAGACACGCAGAGTGAAAACACCACTGCTGCTGGAGCAGATGGGAAAATAGAAAGCAGTTCTAAAATCTCAGGCTCCTGTATTCTTTCCCACAACACAGTACTTCCTACAGCATATGGAAACAGTTATATGCATCTCTCCAGCGTCCCTTTTAGGTTTACGTATTCTAGCACTGAGACATAGGGACTCTCCATTTTAAGCAAATGAGTTGGGAACCAAGGATTTTGTGTCATCTCAAGTTGGTGATGTATAAGGAATGAAAGTTAATTCATCTTCCTTCATATCATTAATGCCCCAAACAGCAAAACTAATGGAAATATTTATTTTCAAATTCTAAATATTTACTGTAAGGTCTTATAATCTCGTCATTTCATTTTCCCATTTGCTCTTAATACAATAAATACAATAAATCAATGCTGCAAAGGCTTCCAAAAATAGAATTTTTAGGAAATTCTATTTTAAGACAATAGATCAATATTTCAAAGGCTTCACATTACTAAGAAATTATATGTACTGAGAAGTTCAGTACAGAAAGATTTCCATATACCTTCTCTATTTTCATAATTTAAATATTAAACATGATACATATAGCTTCTCATTCTTGATATCATATTATGAATGCTGGGTGTTAAGAGTAAAAGATGAAACCGGAGCATACGGAAACTGTTAGAAAGACACAGGGCTGATTGGAGCTCACTAGTGGCATTGCATAGCTTGTTCATACAAAGAGCAATCAGGAATCCTCCACAACGTATCGGTGCTTCAACCAACAACACATGCATGGAGATCATCTTAACTGGAGATAAAAAACACAGTCTCCCGCCCCCAAATATAACAGCAGACAAAATCCACTTCTTTTCTGTCCTCTTATAAATCCAGTTTAACACTAGTTAAAACCAAGCGTTCGTATTTAAATCCCAGGCCAAGCACCAGGAATAAACATCTATACACACATTCAAAGTTCAGGCTAGTTCCACATTCCCTAAGCAATGAGAATTCATCAGTCCAAATGGATGGAGAAGCATACAATTATTCAGTAAATTGGTTTTGACCAAGAGAGCCAATCTGAGTAATTGAGGCCTTGTGATCTGTTTCCACTTGAATTTTCCTGAGCACATTCAACATAATATGTAATTATGCAACTCCCTGCTCCAACTTTTGCTCATGGATTCATTGCTAAGTGTGCGTTAGAGTTGTGAGATTACACTAATAGAAAAATCATTACAGAGATCCAGAAAGTTAACTGCTTTTGTACACTCTTATTTTTTTTTCAATCTTATGGGCTCATAGTGCATCTTGTCTATCTTTATATTGAGAAAAAGATCTCAAATATTAATCAAAGGCTGAAAATCAAATCCAACCAGTCTTCCTTTTATCAAATATATCCAGATTGATTTTTACCTTGCTTTGATGCATCCAATTAGTAATATTTCAATCGTAGGCAGGAAAGATATTTTAGTTCTAGAGACGTCAGAGACTCCTCAAAAATTATGTTCAGAAATGATTTATTGACTTTGGACATATCTACCCTTTATTGCATTTATTTGGCATGCTCCTACATTTTTTATCCCAAAAATAGTTCAGTATTTTACCCCTGAAAAAAAGTAGCATAGCAAAGTAGGAATAAAAGTCTCATCAATTCATGTTGGGTAAGTCTGAAGTCTACAGTCCCCAACAAAGATGGTTTTATATTGTCTTGTAAAAGAAATAAGCATTTAGAAAGTATCCCAACAGCAATCTGTCCCTGTACATTTCAGGGCAATGCTGAACACATTATGATTTCTTTAGGCTTTATCATATATAAAAGCATTAAATAATTCAAAAGTTAGATGAATTATTTAATTATAAAGGTCAGAAAATATTAGTTTTATTATTACTAGTATTAGATTAGATTCTCTAAGGCAATGTTGTTAAAAAATCTGTGAAAGATTTTAATTAACTTCATGAAATCAATTATATATTTATAAATCATTTTCTAGTTAGATCTTTACAAGCACTCAAGTGGCTCAGTAATGTGGGTTGGAGTAACAACAGCAGTGTATTATACAAAATGTTAAGGGAAATCACAAAGGGCAACAAAACCAGGTTGAGGTTGGTGGCTAGAGAAAGATCTCAGAGTTCATGAAGTTTAGTTATAATGGATAAAGGCTGAGACTTGTTCTGAATACAAAGTCAATATTATGCAATACATCTAAGCACAAGATTAATTCTTGATACTTGATAGAGAGTGGGAGCCCCTCAACCTCTGATCTTCCTTATGCACCCAGCATCACTCAGAAACAACAAAAAAAAGGAAGAAAAAAAAAGAAACTAATACTCATTATTCTTATCTTAAGTTATTGGTCCAGAATTGATTTCATAGGAATATTCTAATTCCTAGATGATTTGAACTGATTTATGAGTGACGTATTATAACTCACTGGGGAAAAGGGGATGAAGAGTTATAATTCATTTTTGTTCCTGTGTGGTCTTAAGTTAGTGCATTGCCAGAGGTCATCTGCCCAGTCAGATGCACAGGGAATCTGTCATTCACCTGATTCTTCACCAGAAAGTAGGTACACACCCTCGGATTTTCGGGTACTAGAAAATTTTCATTACTCACTGTTTACACAAGTGGGATTTCTAAAATTCTCAAATTTCCTCACTCCTCCATAGATAATTGCCTAGCTAAACAAATTCCCTTTTAAGAATAAAGGGAAGTGCAATTTACTATTTTGGGCAATAATAAACCTAAGCCAGAGTCATGTCACAGGAACCATGGTCCTTGCCTGTCCTAATTATCTCTGTAATTTCCATTAATGAGAAAACTTTAAGAAACTCAGAAGCTGCCTTTAAAACCCAGGGAGCTGCTTCTCCAAATCATCACTCCAGGATTCTCAGAACCAAGCAGAGATTCTCTTTGGCCTTGGCCTCAAATAGCCTGAATTCGCTGTAGTGCCTGTCTATGTTCCCAGACACAGCGTCATGACATAAACTTGGCTGTATTTTGATTGTCCCTCTGCAACCATTCATGTGAATCAACAAAGGGTAGGCTGGGGGAATCAACCTCACACAAACTGACATATCTGAGTAGGTCAAAAAGGCCCATGCTGTGGAGGGCAGCCCCACACAGCAGCTTTCCGGTGGTGGAAAATTGCCTCCGAGCGACACCCCACTCTCTTTAGTACAAGTTTTCCTTTCATTTCTCATTCTGGCTCCTCTAGGATGGATCGGTTTTAGTTTTTGTTTTGTTTTGTTTTAAAGATGTTCAACTAAAATGAAACTCTATTGTTTATATAAAGCAAACAAAAAACAAAGAGAAAGGGAAAAAAACAAACTACCAAAGGATAAAGTATCCTTATGCTAAGATATAAGCAGAAAATAGTAAGATCAAAGAAAAGACAATGTCGAAAAGTAACTAACTCAACTTCTGCCATATTCTTGCGGATCTTCTCTTTTACATTTAGTCACTGAGATCTCTTTGCACTAACCTTGCCCCTAAGACATTTACCTATTCTTGACAACTCCTGCTAACACAGACAAGTGGTAAACACTGTAAGACATTTCCCTTTTTACCTGGAACAAGATAAAAGTCACTAGGAGGTCTCTATACCGCTACCCCTCCCCACCAAAGACCTACTGTGTTGGCTTTACTCTGGTTCAATTAATGTCTGCAGGCATTAATTAATTAATTAATTAATGTCACCTTAATTATTCATCATGACTTTCAAATCTTAGTTATATGCTGGGAAAAGTTGAATGAATTAGGCGCATTTTATGGCATCAAAGACATTTCTTAGAGTCATGTCAGGGCATACATTTTTAAGAATAGGGTCCCTATTTTCTGGATTTTCACTGCTACACAGCAGGAGATGGGCTCTCACAAAGCATCAGCTGTATGAGAAAGTGGGAGTCATAATGAGTAAGCGAATTCCTAGTAGAAATACCCATCAAGATCTGATTGTGAAATGATAGCCACCATCTGCTGTGCCAAATACCTCCTGGTCTCATAACTTCACTGCTTTGGAGTTCCTACGTACACCATCTTACAGAACCAATATCTATTATATTTATAAATATAGGGCCTTCCTAACGGATGATGTCAAGACCCTTACGAAAAGTAACCCTGGAACCCATAAATTACAAATCCCGTTTCATGTAAAAATTTTAAAATCATTTTCTTTAAGTTTATGTTTTAGTTGCTCTAGTTATTTGAATAAACTTACATATTTGCATGTCTCAATAAGTGAAAATAATGTAAAACTGTGTGCAGTAAAATCAATCCAACCTTGTCCCTATTAAATTTCAATTTCTTCAAGTTAAAATAGTAATTATTGTTATTAACTATGCCTGTTCTTTCACTATTTCATGCTTATACAAACTAAGGAAACAATATTCTTAATTATCCACAATTTAGAAATAGTATTTTTACTAATTTTTTGAGAATTTCATACATTTAATCATCCTCCCTCCCTCACTCCGTCTAGCTCTTGACCTACCTCCTTACCCCTCAAATTTCATGTTTAGTTTTCCTTCTTTGCCCCCCCACCCCTGGACTTTCTCCACTTGATAGGTAGCAGAATCATTTTGAGGGTTTGATTTTTTTTTTCAAATTCATGATTCTTTAGTATTTTGACCTTTTTTCTATTTTCTCTTGTTAATTTTTTGCAAACTAATTTATTACGTCTTTCCTTTCATTTGGGATTGAAGAACTTCCTTTCTTCCAATGACTCAAACTCATTTCTACCCTTCTCAGTCTCCGCTACAGTAGTGAATTCACATAAGCAGAGTAAAGAAAAGAGAAGGTAGAAGAAAACTATTGCTCTTTTGAGGACAGGTTCTTTTTCTGCTCCATCCATGCTTTCTGGCTTCTGCAAGGTTGTATGGAATTTCTGAAATGAATGATCAGCCACAGGACTAGTGGATCCTGGGCATGTGATGCCCTTAATGATGGACCATTTCCACCTGACTTTGTTGCATAACAAATAAACGTCTTTGCTTTTTTTATTTACTTTATATTTTTTACTTGTTGTACTACCTGCAAAATGTTATTTTATAATAAAGTATAGTTGAGTTAGTCATAATTATAATTAATTTGTACATTTCCAAGTACTATAAAGTGGTTATTTAAATGCTATTTTGAGTGATAGCAAAATTAAGGCTTTTCTTTATCCTTCCTCTTCTACTTCTTCTTTAACATGCTATAATATTTTCTAGTAAATTGCCATCTCCTTATATGTTTTAGATACCATATACGTGTCCTCTATGATCATGTTACTGAATGGAAGACAGTCACTTGTTCCACATAGGATAATCATTAAATCTTTAAAAAGACTTAAATCAATGATGTCATTGTGATAAAACTTTAAAAAAAAAAAACACTGTAAAATTGTAAGAACCTACAACATGATGGAGGATTGTTTGGACTTTTTCAGATTTCTAATCAGCTATTGGAAGTAGCTTAAAATGGTAATTCCATATAATGTAATGCATTTTCCATGTATAGATAGATAAATGCTGATCTCAGCAGCTATAATCACACTGGAAGCCAGCAATATTTATCACAAGGCCAGTGACATGTAAATGTACAAAATGTTATCTTAGAAGTAAATGGGGTTTTCTTGAACATAATGATAAAATTGAGGACATCCATTCATATTTAATCAGTCTCAGATATCCACTAGTTAAAAGACATTTGGGTGGTAAATTGGAATGCTGAAATGTAGAAAAATTTAAAAAACATGGTCTGTATTTTCATTGAAATTGTCTAATGTGTTGGGTAAGCAAACCCAATAGTGTTACAGCATAAGACATAGCATCAAAGAAGAAACAGAGATTCTCTCTCTCTCTCTCTCTCTCTCTCTCTCTCTCTCTCTGTGTGTGTGTGTGTGTGTGTGTGTGTGTATTTATGTGTGTGTATTTATGTGTGTGTATGTGTGTGTATTTGTGTGTATGTATATGTGTTTGTGGTATGTGTGTGTGTTAGTGTGTGCACGACATGAATGCACATATGTGTGTATGTATGTATTTGTGTGTAAGAGAGAGAGATTGGAGACAAGCAGGTCTGTGCGTATGCATATTCATGAGTGCAAATGCACATAGGAAAGTTAGAGGTGACCTTGGTGTTAGTCCTCACCTTTCCTCTTACATAAAACAGGAACTCTTGTGTTTATTTGGCTGTTGTTTGGTTTGGTTTGGTTTGGCTTGGTTTGGTTTGGTTTCTGCTGTATATATCAGATAAGCTGATGTAGGAACTCCTGAGTAGTCTCCTGTCTCTAACTTCCTTCTCCGCACAGGAATTCTGAGATTACAAATGTTCACTCTAGTAAATCCAGCTTTTACATGGCATAGGGGTATTTAAACGCAGCACCACACTATTGCATTTTATCCACTGAGTCAATTCTCCTGCCTTCAAACATTGAATTTCTAATCTGAAAAAGCACCATAACTCTAGAAGACGTTCTACACTTTTTATTGATTTCTTTTATTTAATCCATGAACTTATATATTATATTATACATTACCCTTTTACCGATTTTGAAATTGTCTGTTATCCATATAGTTGCCTTTTAATATGTTTATACTCAATTTGAGTTATTCTGGGACGATCTACCTTTTTTTTTAATCGTATGAATCTATGAATCAATATCACTCAAGGTTAAGTGCATGCCAAGGAACACCAAAATAAAATTCTTTAAAACACCTCACCAAATTAACCCTTCTATCATTTAATTTTCCCTTGGAAGTAATAAACAGTAAAATTAATATAAAATACACAAATTTAAGAAAACCTGATTGCAGAACCTAATTTTATATAATTACATAGTTTAATAGAATATAGAAATATTGGCTCATTCTTCAAAGCCACTGGGTAAAGTATGAAAATGTTCCTCTTTGTTATGTTTTTGTGATTTACTGCCACTACTTAAATCTGTGAGATTTGTATTAGTATTACAGTACGGATTCTATGAAAAATTCCTAATACTCTCCGAAAACATTAAAATAAATATGAAGGTGTGTGGGTGTTTCTTCTCAGAATCTAGTTTTTATTGCTTTGGGCAGAATAATGCAGCTATTTGACCAAATAATAGTTCTTGTTTCAAAAGAACACACATCTTGAGGAGAAACACAGGGGGAAAAAAAGGTAAAGAAGTCTCATCCTGCCCGCCCCAAGCAGCCAGGCAGATGTGTAAGATTAATTCGTAGATGTTAAATGTCACATTCAAAGTGACTGGAAATTGTGCTTCTGGCCCATGACAACAAATAAATGGCTTGAACCATGCCAATCCTCCTCTCCACAGCCATGCCAGACATTGCTCCCCGACAACTGCAATCCTTCTGTGTTAAGGTGCAGCCTCAGAATGTGTTTCCGTATCATATGGTGTAGTAGTCAGGTTCCTGAGAAAGACAGAAGCAATAGGATAGATGGGAATATATAAAACAAAATTTATGAGAGGAACAGGCTAATATCAGTATGAAGGTCACTGTATCCCACGATGGGCCATCTGCAAACTAGACACTGGGATGCTGGAATCATGGCCCAGGCCAAGTCTGAATGCATTCAAAGCCAGAAATGGATGTTCAGAGACTTCAAAGGACTATAGGTACAACTCCTAGAATACAAAAACCTGGAAGCCTATAGTTTTGAAGACCAAGATGGACTGAAATTGGATCTCAGCTTCAGGACATATGTGGATTCCAATTCCTGTCTCTTCCTCACTCTGCTTTCGTACTATCTGGTCCCAACCCTGTTGGATAGTGTCTGTCCCTCCAGAGGGAGATTATACTTAGACTCACACATAATTTGCCTCTGCAAACACCTGGCAGACATGCTCAAATCGGGTCTTGGGGTATTCCATAATCTAGTCTCAATGACACCCAAGGTTAGTCACTGCACATGACAAAATATCCACTTTCAAGTGGATCAGAATTGAAGAACTCATTTCTAAATCCAAACTAGTGTAGCACACCTGGGTTTTCAAAACCCACTTAAGTCTCATACATGCTTATCTTTTGCAAGTCATCCTCATAAGCCTTCTCAAGATCTATAACTTTATGACAGGTAATTAGGTTTTAAGGGCCTCATTCCTTTAGTCATAAAGTCTAGCTTAACTTCAGGAATCGAACCACCGTCTGCTGTATTACAGATGGCCACCATTGTAGTGTAATTTATTTTGTGTGCCTGGCTCTTTAAAGGATCCCCAGTTGCTAGGCAAATGGACCTTTAAGACAACTGCTTCATGCTATGGCCTCCAGTGTGGGTTGCCTCTTGGACTTCTGGGAAAGGATATAAACAGCCTGCAGAGGCTGTGGGAGGAAGAGTAGGGTCCAAGTGACAGAAGAGTAGTGTTAGAGAAAATAGTTGGTGCAGGAAGAAAGAAGACTGGGTAGGGCCAACGTACAGAAGACAGTTGTTGCAGATGTGTAGATACCAATCCCCGTCTCTTTCTCTCTCTGCTTTTGTTCTATCTGATGCCAACCTTCTTGGATAGTGTCTGCCACCACCCCCTCACCCCAAAGGGAGATTATACTTAGACTCACACATTATTTGCCTCTGCAAAAACCTGACAGACATGCTCAAATCAGTTCTATAATCTGGTCCCGATGACACCCAAGGTTAGTCACAGGACATGGCAAATATCCATTTGCAAGTGATCAGAATTGAGCTCAATTGGAACACACTTCTAATGTGCAGTCGTTATAGTTTTGAGGTACTAGCATTGGGGAACCTGGGAGAAAGGACTGTTTTAGCACCCGGTTAGGGAACTGTGGGAGGAATGGTTAGGAGAAACATTTGAAAAGTCTGTGCTAGACGCTAACTATTGAGGAACTGAGGGAGAAACTGGAGAAAGCTTTGATGGGGCTTGACTGAAACCTGGGAGGATGGTTGACGGGGAGTTAAGAGAACTGGTTACTGTAAGAAAAGGAGACAACATTAAAAGAAACATTTAAATGAAAAACACACATTTTACCCACTGGCTCGGCCTTCTAGCAAAGACAGACTTGAGCAGCCAGGATGTTGCCGGGAAGAGGGAAAAAAAGGAATATCTCCAGCAGCCAAACTGCTGGTATTCACAACTGAGGCATGACAGATCATTACAGCATGGGACTGTCCCTTCTGGAGCAGCTCTGGAGCTGGGAAAGTGCTTCTGAGAAGATCTGGCACTCTCAAAAACACCAGGAACATTCTAGAACCCTGAGAGTGGAGCTATCATCATAAAGCAAAGGGAAAATTTGCTCAGCCAGTCTGAATTCCAACTTTTTTGTTGTTATGTGTTTATTTTAATAGGTTAGCTTTTCTTACTTTGAATTTTCTCATTCATACAAGATAGTAAAATCTTCCTCAAACATTCCTCAGAAGTTCGGCACATCTTAGTTTTCTAACATGCTTTCAGTATGAAATACTAGCTCAAAATTGAAGAAGAATCATGAATTATCTACCATGTTTTCATCTAAGATTTCCAAAATTACTTCCTCCAAAATCTCTGAACTAATGGTTTAATTACATAAGTTGAAATAATAGCAAACAATACTTGCACAGGAACTCCGAAAGATGACTTACTATTTCACCAACACAAAGACTAAAGACACAGAACCCCAGAATGTGAGAACTTGGAAGAGCAAAGCCAAGTTCAAATGTAAGACCCTTCAACTCTAATTACTATATGACTCATCACACATTGCCAGTCCTGATTCCCACTTCCCAAACTAATGTTTCATGTCATTGTTTCTATAATTGTACCAAGATTCATTAGCTAAATAATGAGGTGAAATGTCCACAATCCCTATAAGATAAAGGAATGCCCTAGAGTCTATGACAGTCACTCTTTTTACTGTGATTGCTATTGGTCAGATATTGAAACATGTCAAATGCTTATTAACAGCTATAGACCAGAATACATGTCACATGATCACAGTTTCATTTTGCACTGAAACCCAAGGCAGATGCTATACAGACCAACTTTTTTGAGTTCACTAATCATATGCATTTGTAAATAGAAAATGATTGGTTATAAATTCTTATTTTATTCCTCCATCATGATGGGAACGTTTGATGCTTCAAAATGAACTCTCAGTCTACAGGTTTGTCACACTTTATGCTGTTTTTTTTTCCTGTTCTATCCAATGAACCACATGAAATTCAGAGGCAGCTGCTTTCCTTGTCTCAGAATCATTGATAATGAATCACCTCAAAAATCTTCCTTTTTTGCAGTTGAAAATTTGTAAGTATGTGTTTCCCAGAATACTTAAAGTACTTGTTTTCCGTGAGTTGTATCTTTAGAGAAGATAAGAGAAAGGTAGAGTAAAAGCTACATACACATACTAAATGTACATATATTATATATATACACATATATAAATATTATATATACATACACATATATACATATATATGTATATATAATATATGTATATTATATATATACATTTCCATGAATCTGGAAATGAAATTTTTGTGGATTTATGTTCTACATTTCTCAAATGTCAAAGCTTCAAGTTGTGATAGTATTTTTGTGCATCTGTATTTTTTTTCATCTCCTGAAATAAGTAGCATTGCCTGTGGTTACTATAGATTTTGTTTAAAGCCAGAGTTGCCTCTTGCCCATGAAACAGTACAGACAAAAAAGACAGAGGCAAACTTCTCCATTAGTAGCATAGCATAGCTGAACTCACCAAGAGCAAACTCTGCTGCAGTTCACATTCTTAATGTGAATGTGAACTTTGCAATAGCCGCATGTTGTCATTCTGATTTCTTTCGGTGTATGTACCCTGCCAACCCATCTAGCATGAAAGATAACATGTCTACCATGCACAAACCTACTGTTCACTTGTTTGAGTGGTTTTTCCCAAAGATAAAAAAATGAGCATCACAATGCATTCAGATGCTGAGACACCTGTTATATTCTGATGTTTTGACATGAGCAATCTGTGGACATTTTTTTCAGTGCACAGGGAATAAATCAGCCTTGTCAGAAAATTATTGTTCTAGGCCTTTCGCGTCAGACAAATATTCAGTTTCTGCAGTATTTAGTTCTTCCTAACAAATTTGCTCAGAATTGCATTACCATGTAGATATCGCAACTGTTAATCCTCCAGAAACAAAAGTATAATCAATAGTTGAATAGGCTGAAAATTAAATTACTTAATGTGTTTCTGGTTGAATTCATTTAGGTCACGAGGCTTCCATTTCTGCTGGCAGCCAGCATGATTTCATATCCCTTGTATTGTCATAATAATACGTGCTGCCACATGGCTGCTGTCTTACAGCATGTCAGATCAGAGGGCAGTTTAGCTGTGTTTTCTGGAGTTTTGTGAGGCTTAGAATTAGCTGTGGTCAAAGACACTGAGAGAAATGCTGGTGAATACACAGAGTAGTATTTAAAAACAAGCATGCTTGACTCACAAGAATATACATCATCTGTTTCAACATAAGCTTTATAGTGTGAACCTATGTCAAGTCAAAAGGCTTCTGAAGGCAGCCTCGGCTGAATATTCTATGGCATCTAATGTTATGCCAGAGAAGTCTGTAGATCAGTTCAATATATAGGGCTTGGCAGAATAAAATACATCACATAGCATTGCTAGTCACATACATGGGTACTTTGAAAAAAAAGATTATTGTTACATATTTGGTCATTAAATTTTATGTTTTCTAAGCAACTATCATACTCGTGAAATGACAGAATCACTCCCACATTCTTCAGTGTTCTTTGTAAGTCATTTGACCCAAACAGAAAGGAGTCAATTAAGTGGTGGCTTTTAACCTCTGGCGTCGATCTCTAACCTATCTGCTAAGATATCTCACAAGGGCTCCACTGTCATCTTGTGAAAACCTTCTTTCATAAAGACATTAGATAGGCATGCCTGTGTGCCCCAGATGAACCCTGTCTGGTTAATGGGCAACACACAGCCTCAATTCCAGTCTTGTTGCTCATTACTAAGTGTGCCCGCCAGCACCTGACTTGACCTGTGACCTCTCCCTCAGACCACAGGGTGACCAAGTTGTCTATTGCATATTGTCTAGAGATTTAAGACTCTTCAGTCCTCCTAGCTCTAGCTGTGAACAAGGACTCTGAATAGCTGACAGCTGTCAAATAAGGAAATACTCGTTCGCTTGTTAAATGAGTGATTCTGTTCCTGCTACGTTTTTACATTTCTCTCTTTTGTGTGAAGGAGTGTGTGTGTGTGTCTGTGTGTCTGTATAAATAATGTAAGTGCAGACCACAGCACACACATGTGGAGGTGAGAAGACTGCTTGTAGTCAATTCTCTGTTTTCATCACGTGGGACCCAGGGACCAGGCATTGTTTCCACTGAGTTACCCCACCTGCAATATTGCTTATGAATTAGTGACCTTTTCCTACTGCTCAACCTCCCTAAGGGCTGAAGATATTCTTGTTATCACAACTGATAACAAATGTCTTTCATTTGTAACATTACTCTGCACACTATTACGCACAAGAAAGCATGCAGAGGGAAGTTGCAAGAGCGAAGGGAGGATATGGGGGTACGGGATGAGCTGGACTGGGCTGCAAGATGTGAAACACACACACACACACACACACAAAGAAAATCAATAAAGAAATTCTTTTAAGTATGCAGTGAAAAAAAGTCACCCAGAAGAAAATGTCAGCATGGCCAAGCTGAGCTGTTCCCCAACAGTGCTCGCATAATGCATGGACTATTTTGTCAGGTATTGTACAGTGCAGTGTAACTTCACAGAAAAAAAAAGCAAGCAGCTTTACATGTCAATTGTAAGCAAAGATGCCCAACCACCATTACTCTAAATCTCTTCTTACACAGTAAGCCCATTAAGAGTATAGCTTATAAGCTTTTCCTCATAGTGATATCAAAGAGTACAGGGCTGAAATTTACTCCAACTAAACACGCAGTCTCTCTCTCTCTCTCTCTCTCTCTCTCTCTCTCTCTCTCTCTCTCTCTCTCCCTCCCTCCCTCCCTCCCTTCCTCCATCCCTCCCTCCCTCCCTCTCTCCCTCTCTTTTTCTCCCCTCTCTCTCCCCCCCTCCCCCTTTCCCCTTTCCCCCATCTCCTTCTTCCCTCCCCCTCTTCCTCTCTCTCTCTCCCTCCCTCCCTCCCTCTCTCCCTCTCTTTTTCTCCCCTCTCTCTCCCCCTCCCCCTCTCCCCTTTCCCCATCTCCTTCTTCCCTCCCGTTCTCCCTCTCTCTCCCTCTCTCTTCTCACCCTGTCACATTTCCAGAAAAGTAATTAATAGATTCCACACATACCCCCAACAATATCAAATACTTGTTTTCTTGTTTTAGGAAATGAAGAAGACATTTCTTTTTAATAATATTTTGGGTAAAATACACTGTCAAACCATTTTTCCTCAAGTCTACATTAAGTTCCTCATTCTACTAAACAATCTTGATAAATTATCAGTGATAAAGAGGGTCATTATGCATCTGCTCTTAGGTAAAGCATATTTAATCATCTGATTTCAAACAGATTCACTTTGGACTAGAGAAGATAAAGATCAGACTCCTAATGCATGTCCAGCAGGGCCTCCCCAGAAATCGCTCCCAAACTTAGCTTAAATACCATCTCAATTCCATCAGTATCCAAATATGCAGCTTTCTGCCACAAGAATCCTCTGATCTCCAAAACAATCCACACAATGTCAGCTCAACCCTGTCAGGTAGACACTTTAAAATCAGTTCAAACTCAAATCCTCAAATAAATCCCTTCTCTCTCTCTGCCCTCTACCCCTGTCCATCACAGTGGCTTCGGAAAGATCTAATCCCTTTACCAATTATTTTGCTTCATAAATTTTATTTATTTACTCAGTTGTATAAACCAAGAACCTAGAAAATGTTTTTAGGAGTCCCCTCCTACTCTTGCCGTATGCCAGCCCATCGGCTAGCCCTAAAACTTCTCTCGTGGATATTTTCAACATGATTCCACCTCTCATTGTCCCCCCATATTGCCTAGAGCTACAGGCCACCAACTGCACTGCTCTCTGTTTGGCTGCCTTTTTCTTCTAAACTTTTAGATCCTAGCCAATGTTGTGACATTGTGCTTGATGCTGTTTCTGCTTGACATATTCTCAATTTATTACATTATAATTAGGAGTTTATAGGTTTGATTCAGTTGTAACTACCATGGCTTTTGCTTGAGCAAATTTCCCCTGAATATCATCCATCAACATCTTCAAATCTCTAAAAAGTAGTTTATACTATACATATTTATTCTTGAAACAGCTTTCAACTTGCTTGTATGATTTTAATACAAAAATAAATTACAGAATGATTAACATATGGTTTTTCTCAATATCCATGAACTCAAAATTCTTTTTTTGAGTTTAGAAGAAAAAAGCATGGAATATGGCCAACATTTTTTAAATGAATGCATACAATTTGGGAATAATACACTTATCCAATAAAGTTGTGTATGTTGGTACAAAATATAAATGTAAGTAAATAAAAAATATTTATTATGCCCATTTCTTCTTTTCCCTCTGAAGTTTTAGTATAATTTTAATATTATGGAGTTAAATGATAGCAATTACTCATAGGATAGAATATCATGACTATTTATAAATCAGAAGGCATATGCTCTGATATGTCTACAAACAGCTTTAAATTTGTATCTAAAAATCTTTATGTGAAGCATATTTTCCTGTAAACAGGGTTCAGAGCTTTCATGTTTGTCACATGAATACAGGCCTATAAAACTCCTGATATTAGTATTTAACGTTTTAATATTTACCATTAAAATATAGCTATTAATGAAGCCACTAAATGATGTTGTCAGTGTTAGTGTGGAAAATACCTCCTTAAAATATATGCTTGATATTACTTGAACTATGTAACTTAGAGAAAAAGAAAAAACACACAGAGAAGATTGGATATCTGAGAAGTAAGAATGGTATTTTCCATAACTGAGGTCAAACTGAACTGCTGTGTGTAACAAAAAAAGAGAAATGCATTAATTACACAAAAAATGTCTATATTGCAGATAGTTTACTATATACAGTGAATCAAAACAGTGAACCTATTTTATCCAAAATTTAATTTTAGATAGATTACAAATCTAACCTAAAAGAAAGCAAAATTCTAAATGATAACATGAAAGAAAGCCTCCATGACTTTGAAGCAGTTAAAAAACTTTTAAATAGGACAACAAAAGTATTAATCAAAAATGGAAAGATTAATAAATAAATTAGAGTGCATTGAAAGTAAGATCTTCTTTGTGTGAAGTACTCATTAGAAGACTGAAAAATCCACAAAAGATACAGTAAGAAATAAATGTATAAGACAGTGTACTCCCAAGAGATTTGGAGGTGGAGAAGCTATAAAGAACACCCTACCGGCTCTATGAGTGAAAAACATTGGTACCCTGCCCATCAAAAAAAGGGAAAAAATATCTAATGAAATACTTCCAAAACAGCACATCCAGGCTCTTTGGTGGATGTGTGAAGAGGACCAACCTCAACCTCATCCACCAGCATGAAAACACTTCTTAAAGTCAAAGTGAGATTTCTTTGTACTCTCAGCTAGCTGAGAACATCGAAAATACTGGCAATACTGAGAAGACCGGGGTGAGAAATTCTTAATGCCAAAATTTATATTCTGATACTGCATATAAATAGAAAAATTGGAATCATGTCTTTAAAAATCTTTTTGGCAGTGTCTTCTAAAACTGTGTACACAAATATTATGTGAGCTAACATTTCTACTCTTGGCATATATTCAGATTTGAGTGCCTGTGTTCCTTAAAAGACACAGTTAATAAGAGTATGTAGAAGCCCTGTTTATGATACTTGGAAACAAAAAAAAAGAAATTTCAACAACAATAAAATTGATGCAGTTTGGTACGTATTTAAGATCACTGAAGTAATCACTAGTTCATAAATGTCTATACAGTAAAACCATACACTGATTTCAAATTAATAGCTGGCAACTCTTGACTACAGAAACTAACATCCTGAAGAAAATATTGAATGAGGAAGTCAGACTCCAAAGATGAGTGCATTGCCTATGAGTCTACTTAAATGAAATTTAAGAGAGTAAAACTACCCTGCAATATGAGAGTTGAGAAGAATTCCTGTGTGTAGGGAAGAGGGTGAAATGTCTGGGACTGAGAGGGGAGCTGGGGACATTTCAGGGCTACATTTGCTCTGTGAATGTTTATCAAGAGGTGCATTTAATATTGCAAAACACTAAGAATGTTCAGTTTGGGGGAATTAATTTTTAATAAAGGAGTACACTGAGCCAGAGATGAGACTTAATGGTATAGCAATTGATGGCTACTGAATCCAGCACTTCAAGAATTAAGAGAGTAAAGGAGGGAGGGATAGAAGGAGAGAGGGAGAAACAGGAGGGGAGAGGAAGGGGACAGAGGGGAGGGGAGGGGAGGGAGGAAAAGGGGCACAACAAACTAATATCTGTAGTAAAATAATAAACATGCAATTACATAGTATCAGTACCTTTTCATTGAATCATAAAGTTTGAAACTTATCAGTTTCTCCTGATAGTGGGTGACTTACAAAAGTCTTTCTCCTCTTCTAGCCTTTAGACATAAAATATAGGAAAATAAGAGATATGAATAAAACAGGAAAAATTCCCAAGGATACCTTAAGTAAATAGACTGTCATCATATGATACCTTGATTTATTGTAGTTGTTCCATGTGAATCTCTCCTTGATGAATAATCAAGTAAGTGTAAAAATATTTTATTCAATTTTATTCTTTTCAATTTAAGAGGGAAAATAATTTAAGAATTAAATGTCTGATAAAAAAAAAATGTGCACTGGAGTGCCAGCCCAGTCAGATGAATCTGCCTGACTCTAGCTGCCTGTGCATAGCAAACTTCCAGGTTTAGCCCAGGTAGCACATTTTGAATGCCAGTCTAGCCTTGTAAATGAATGTAGCAAGAACATATTAGACTGAATGTGGTAACCTAGACCCATAAAGATGAACCTGCATGTTCGCGCTTATTCATAGATCCTAGATTTTGATACTAATCTTTAGGTGTGAGCATATATCCTGACACAGACACAGAAGCAGAGGGTAACTCATTCTGAGGAATAGATTCTCACAGAGGTTTTATGGCTCATTCAGATTCTAAACCTGACACAGTACCACATGGTAGAAGGAACGAAGCAATTACTGATAGTCCTCTGACCTCCACACATATTCCACCACAGCAAGCACAGTTCCACACAGATGTGCATGCACATAAACACACAAATAATAATGAAGGAGGGCAGGGCAAGTGCCCTATCTGTGCAAAGAGTAAAAGTGAAGAGTGTTTATATAGAGAATAAAATCTTTCGATGGCTATAGCTGCCAGTTGGGAGATACAAGAATACGTTTTGACAAATGTAAGAGTCTGCATAAGACACAACACCTCTGATGAGACTCTATTCACCGTATTTATTTTTAATAATTAAATTCATTCCTTCACAATCTTGAAACTAAATATGTATGCTCATATTCAGTGAAATAAGATAAAAAATAACATAAGACTATGTAGATATACATCATGATAATGTTTATACATACTGTGATTGAGGGATCTCCATCCACTGTAATTAGACAGAAACCAGGAGGACAGGAGATTCAGGTCCTCTTAATTTGAAATGCAGACATCCCTGTCTCTTCTATATTCAAGCACTACATCTGTTGCCAAAAGAAGGTGACAAATACCTATGACTGTCAATCATTTTCAGCTAGTAGAATTTCATTCACCAATTCACTCAAAAGTTTCTAATTAAGGGGATATACCAGCAGCTGTGTTGGTAAAGGGCTGGCTATGCAACCAGGAGGGCCTGAGTTTGAAGCCACTACAACCATATACAATCAACATGGAGCAATAAAAATCTGCAGAGCCATTGCCTGGATCAGAAGAAGGGTGGGCAGAATGAAAACAATCCTTAGAGTTCATTAATCAGCAAGCCTAGACAACTGGTCAAGTCCAGCGAAACTCTCTCCTAAAACGAAGGTGAAGAGGCATCAAGGTAGATCTTGATGCCAACCTCAAGCCTGGCCTGCCTCTCTCTCTCTCTCTCTCTCTCTCTCTCTCTCTCTCTCTCTCTCTCTCTCTCTCTCTCTCTCTCTCTCATACACACACACACACACACACACAGAGAGAGAGAGAGAGAGAGAGAGGCATATACAAATACCACTTCCTTACATGCACAACTGCAAAGTTATGCTTACCAAGCCAACTGCTTGCCGTGTATAGGGTACTAAATCAGATCTATGGTCATTTTCTTTCAAAGATCATATATTCTACAAATTTCATATAAAAGAGAGAGACAAAGACACACAGAGAGTGGAGAAAACAAAATAGCCAAGTAAAGCAAATTCACATTGTAATGATTTCTACACTGGACAATTGCAGAATATATGTGTGAGTGTGTGTGTGTGTGTGTGTGTGTGTGTGTGTGTGCACGCAGTTTACATAAATATATATTGAGTTTCAGCCAAAGTGTTCAAGAAAGGTGGTATTTCCAGAAGATCCTGCTATACCACTCCTGGGCATATACCCAGAAGAATCCCCACCATGTAATAAGGATACATGCTCTACTATGTTCATAGCAGCCCTATTTATAATTGCCAGATGCTGGAAAGAACCCAGGTATCCCTCAACAGAAGAGTGGATGCAAAAAAATGTGGTATATGTACACAATGGAGTACTATTCAGCCATTAGAAACAATGAATTCATGAAATTCTTAGGCAGATGGATGGAGCTAGAGAACATCATACTAAGTGAGGTAACCCAGACTCAAAAGGTGAATCATGGTATGCACTCACTAATAAGCGGATATTAACCTAGAAACCTGGAATACCCAAAAACATAATCCACACATCAAATGAGGTACAAGAAGAAAGGAGGAGTGGCCCCTTGTTCTGGAAAGACTCAGTGAAGCAGTATTCAGCAAAACCAGAATGGGGAAGTGGGAAGGGGTGGGTGGGAGGGACAGGGGGAGAGAAGGGGGCTTACGGGACGTTCGGGGAGTGGGGGGGCTAGGAAAGGGGAAATCATTTGAAATGTAAATAAAAAATATATCGAATAAAAAAAAGGAAAAAGAAGAAAATATAAGAATCAAAAAAAAAGAAAGAAAGAAAGGTGGTATTTAATGTGAGAACCACAGAGTTCAAAGAATGAGACTATGCACAAAGAATTCAGCCTCACAGGCCTGGTAGGGAATACCACAGCACCTAATACAACAACTAACTCTTTTTGAGGGTTTAGATAGGCTCAGAACTCATATAAATGCTTCACATTTAATTCTCAGAGTAACTTGATAGTGATGAGACTTTTATCTCATTAATTTACCGTATTATGAGAAAATGAATTTACACGCAGAGAACATAAGCGATTTACCTAAAGCCACTGGACCAGTAAGCACCACAAGAATGCAAAGTCTGCCTACAGAAAACAGGCATTTCACTGTGTCCTTGCACCATCAGCACCCAGCCACTGTGCCGAGGAAACCGCCACCCTGTAGAAGGAAGTGTGCTTTAGGAAGCTGAAGGCTTATATGGATGGAATAGTCAAAACAGACACAGAGACCGACTTTGCACCGCTTTATAGATATTACAGTAAGTTTGACCTTGTGTTAAGTCTGTTGGAAAATCATCAAGGTCTCTTACACCATGAGGGTAATAGTTTTAGAGTCTGAACTTTTAGACTTTCACTCTGCCTCCTGCAGAATAAGTTCAAGGGAAAGACAAAAGTAGCCATTACCAAAGAGGCCACAGGTGAAAAGATGGAAGCATGTGATTGCAGCACATGTTGTGAAAACCAATAAAAGAACCCATGGAATTTGCTGATGAGTTAGAAGACAGTGATGAGTGTGGAGTCCACAGTAGTGCCTTAGACTAAAGTCTGGACAAGGACGCAGATGAGGTTTCATTCCGTGGGGTGGTTGGGTGATGCTCACTGGAAGCAAAGACTTCTCTGAGCTCCCTAATTAATTTAATATAGCTATTTAGTCTACACGATGTCAGGGAAGTAATCACATATGCAAATGCAGAGACTATGAAAAGCTTCGTGGCTGGAAAGAAAAGATTTCATCAGTCTGCATGAGGAATGCAAAGACAATCATAGTAGAAGATAGAGATGGAAAGAAAGATCCAGAAGATTTTTGACATAGAGTGGAAGAGGCCGAGAGAGAGAGAGAGAGAGAGAGAGAGAGAGAGAGAGAGAGAGAGAGAGAGAGAGAGAGAGAAGCATGAGTATCAGGTAAATTCAGGAGAACCTGGGAAGACATGTCACCAATTGAATCAACATTGCCAGCCTGAGTAATAGGAAGAGGCAGAAATGCCCAAAAGATCTGGCAAGAGTTTGCGGAAAGTTAAAGGTCTAAATTAGATTGAAGACCAAAGAAGCATAGATAAGAAAAACAATTCAGAGAAAAAGGAGGGAGGATGGAGAGAAGAAGGTTTATGGGACATATGAGGAGGGGGGATCCGGGAAAGGGGAAATCATTTGGAATGTAAACAAAGAATATAGAAAATAAAAATATTTAAAAACAAAAGAAAACAATTCTTTCATGGGAAAGCCACTGTCAGTGTGCTTGAGATAGACATCTCCATAGGCTTCAGGTTTTCACAACAACTTTAACTTATAAACAAATTCAAAGTTCTTCCGAGGAAAGAAAATGGAAGCATTGGACAGACAGCAAACAACAGCAACATGGCTGGAGAGCAATGGCTGTATAAAATATAAGTAAATTATCAAAAATCAGAAAAATATTTATTGTCCTTCAATTCTCTCTAATATAGGAAATCCAGTAAAAATAAGACACAGATAAATTAATTCTAGCTATGGCATGGCATACAGAGGTATAGAATCATCCTACCAATGTTTATTTCCTGCTGTGTTCTGGGATTTGGGCTGAACAGCAGAATTTAAAGGCATAGTGGCAAATGAAATTAAACCTTGTCTGAAAGGAGCTTAGCAATTCAGAAAGGGAAAGCAAAAAAAGTTCCCTGCTACAAGGAATTTAATTTGATATTAAAATTATAATACAAACGCAAATTCAATGAATGACAGGCTAAAAAATATGCTAAGGTATGCCTTTACTTTGATACTTGGGCCATCCCTAGAGACTTCAAAGTAGTTGTCAATCACCTAATATAGAGCCATTTCCATGGCTATTTTGAACAATGAGGTAAATTAGGCTAACAGTATGCCCACTATATTCCAAATAATTACAGTGTTTTGGATGAAGCTATTGCTCTATACATAATTAGGGCATTTTAGAGAATGCATTTTCTGTATAGCTAAAAATATATGCACACAAATCTGAAACTTTGAATATACTGATTTAAATTTTTAGAACAAAGGAAGAATATTAATAAATAGAACAAAAGAATATTAAAACATTATTGATAAATAGAAAGTTTTAAATTCTAAGTGAAATAGAGATATTTCCCCATATAGAAAAACTATTTCAAGTATTATACTAATACTTATCACTGAAATAAATGCAGTTTATACACTCTCAAAATAGTTTATCAAATATGTTTATATTTATATTCATCAAGTTTCCTAGTTAACTATGCTTTGGGGGACAATGGGGAGTCTGTTTTATATAACTGTTCTGAGGTATCCGTGGCCATTGCTAAATTCTACAATGGCAGATGTGGGGTTTTGCTTTTGTTTTGTTTCATCATTCATTAAAATCACCCAACCTCTTCAGAACAACAGAAAAACAGTTCTGGCTGCCCAGGTGGGAAAACAGCCAAGTAAGAGCCTGTGCATTTCCATGAGGAAAAATTTAATAGTGTAGTTTCTCAAAAGCAAGACAAAAACTGGAAAAAGACCAAATGTCCATCAACAGAAAAACAGAGAAACAAATTGTGTTATACACTCACCCCGGAATGCTAATCAGATGAGAAAAAAAACGGATACAGTCCATATTCATCCACTATAAACACATGGATGAGTCCCAGAGCACAGTGTTAAGTTCCTTCTGTATGCTTCCATTAATATGAAATTGTTGGTCAGAGGAAGCTGAACTAGGGTGGTAGGGTGTGAACAATGAAAGAGTATGTGCTTTAGCAGCTAGAAGAAAAGTACTAAGGAGGATCATGGGGAAAGTTTCTAGGATGATAAAAGATCATCCCTTTTCCATTTTATCTTTTTTTTTATTTAGGTTTCTTTCATTTATTTGTTTTGTAGGTATGGGGTGCCACAGCTCTCCCATAGACTAGAAGGCAGAGGATGACCTGTGGAAGTCAGTCGGTTCTCTCCTTCCTCTCTGTGGGTTTTGATCATCAGTCTAAGCAGCATGGCATTTTTATATGCTGTGCCATCTCTCCTGCTTCAGTGTTTCCTAATAGCTGTGTATGTATTGTGTCAAGGTTTCTACTGCTGAGATGAAACATCATGACCAAAGAGCAATTCAGGAATGAAATGGTTTATTTGGCTTACATTTCCATATCGTTATTCACCATCAAAGAAATTCAGGACAGAAAATGCAGGGTAGGAACCTCGAAGCAGGAACTGGATGTAGGAACCATGGAAAATGCTGCTCCGTGTCTTGTTCCCCATGGCTTGCTCAGTCCACTTTCTTATAAAACCCAGGACCATCAGCCCAGGGGTGAAACCGTTCACAATGCTCTTCCCCTCCCCATCATCAATACAAATAAGAAAATGCCTAAGAAGACTACCTACAACCAATATCATAGAGGTATTCTTTCCTCTCAGATGACTTTAGCTTGTGACAAGTTGACATCAAACTATCTAGCACACATAAGAGGAGCGATGTGACACTTCATTATATGTAGACATTGTGTAATGTTCAAATTAAGATAGATACGCACACATCTCTCCAAACAGTTATCCTGATTTATTATAGAAACAAGCTGTCTATAGTAACTACTGTGCAATAGGACATGAGATTTCTTTTCCTATTTAAATATATTTTCAGTTTTTTCAATTGTATCCTTTCCCCTGTTCTCTCCAGCCTCAAATAATTACAATTATATCTATACTTCACTGTTTTCTACCTGAGTATGAAATTTTCAGTATTTATCTTCCTGTGATTTGCATATTTTATTTCACATACTGACATTTTCTTTTCTTCAAGTGTTATCAAAATCCATCAAACTGGAATACTTGATATCTACGTATTTCCATATATGTATATGTATATGTATATGTATATATATATATATATATGTATATATATACATCCATATATGTATATATATATACAGGAATGAATTTTTAAGCAATAAAATATGAATTTCTGGTAACATAGAACACAGTGTTTAAGAATGGATTAGTAAACCAAATGCAGCCTTTGTATATTTTAATGTAATATTGTATTAACTCTCTGAGACATTTTTAAGAGGATATAATCATGGTATATTTTTAATTATTTTCATTAATATGTTTTAATCGTATTCACATCCTATCCCTCTCCTGATCTTTTAGCATATCCAACCCTCCACCTCTCCATCCCTTCATTTCTGTTCTCATATTTTAAAGAAACCATTAAATTTAATTTGTATTGCTAATATATTCATCGCTATGGGTTCATCCACTGGAGCGTAGTTGACTTAATGCTGGCCACACTCATAAGGAAAACCTATTCCTATTTCTCCAAAAAGCCAGTAGCTCCTCTGCTAAGGAGGAAGGACCATGATCCTCCTCCCCCACTTTCCTACTAAAATGAAGATAGCTTTGATCTTGTGTAAGGAGCTACAGTTCCTGTAAGTTCATGAAGAGCCTGTCATGTACAGAAGATGATATTTAGCCCATGTACTATCCAACTTCTGAGTGGTTTAGCCCTTCTGCTTCTTCTTCCTTAATACTTTCTGAGCATTACGAATGTAATGGGTGATATAGATGTGCCCTTTGTGACTGAGCACTTCACTAACATTTATTCTCTAATCATTGACCAGCTGCTAGTTTCTGCATTAAGCACCAACTACTACACAGAAACTTCTCAGATGTTGTCTAAGAGATACACTGTCTTGGAAATATAGAGACGCAAGTTTATAGGCCAGTTTGACAATGTATCCATTTAGCAAAATAATAGCAGCAGGTTTACCTCTGAGGTCTATGAGTTTCCTAGACATGGGTTCTTAGCCAGATTTACAGTGATGTCCTTGACTTTCTTCCTGTGGAGTAGGCCTCAAATGTAATCAAGAAGCTCCTGGTCAACCATAACATTTTTGCCAGTATTATATCTACGGGCATATCTTACCACACCAATCATTATTGGAGTTCACAGTTATGTAAGACTGTTAATAAACACACACGCACACACACACACACACACACCAGTACCCTGCATAACACCTAGAGGTACTGTGAAAGTTAGCTATAAAGAAGGAAGTGTCCTGGTCAGTATCCACTTGATTTCTTCATATCCTGTGACCAAAGTGTATGATATCTTCAGCAAGAGGATCTTACAATCAAATTCTCTCCCTCCTTAGAATTTATAAGTAATTTTGTCTTCTAAAATTCTCTTGTTAAATTTATTATCATCCCTTTTAAAATTAAAAGGAGTAAAAGTTACTGAAGATCCTATAAATATCACATCAAGTTTTAGTCTTTCGATTGATGGAGGTATTTAATATTCTTTTTCAGAGAAAGCACTTACTTTGATGTTTCTTTTAGAAATGGAAAATTCCCCACTTGAAGAAATAAAAAACCCTGCATCAACAATTTTGGAAATAATGGACAACTCTGTTTCTACTTTTTTTCCCATTCTTTGCAAATAACACTTAACTCAGTTAAAGGGATTGACAGGCCACAGTCTATGTTTTAATGCCATGATGTAGCAGTTGATCTCTAGGGACTTGTCTTGTTAATCATGTTTACATGGTACATGTTGGCTCAAGAAGCAAAATGACAGGACACTTGTGATTGCCTTGTAATTAACTGATTTTAATATACATATATTATATATATTTATATATAAAATAAGTATAAGTATAATATATATTATATATAAATGTAATATATATATTTATATATTTAATATAATATATTATATATATAATATATATGCTGGATACATCAGAGCAAAAAAGGTTGGAACAAATACTGAAAATTAGTGTTTGGACACTCCCATGCTATTGTCATTAAAAAGTAAATAACAGTAGGCAACTCTGATTAAATTAGCAATCACGGGATATGGAATTAAATGAAAAACAAAAATAAAGATTACTAGTGTCTCTACCTGGCAAGAGTCCTATTGAAATGGAGAGTTTCAGAACTTTATGCTTCACAACAAACTGCCTATCAAATTGATCCTTTGGGCCACTATAAAAGAAAATAAGGGATAAGCCCACCAGAAGGTAGTATCGTGAGAAAATTCCTAGTTCAATTTTATTTTAAATACTTTCAATGTATTTGCATGCATATTTTACTTATTTAAAAGAAAAAAAAGAAATAAACTATATGCATTCACTTGGGTAAATCCAGGGCAGTTATAATTTTTTTCATCTACAAAGACATTAGCACACCACGGATGCATACTGACCTTTTGCCCTATACCAATTTGCTCATTTTCTCACCAGGACAGCAAGTCAGTTCCACAAGTCTCCTGATGGGAAGAGCAGACTTTAGCATGTCTGATATAGGATATTTAAGTTATAGTTGTAGAGCTCTGGAGAAAAGCCAGAAAATGCAGTTGGAGCTAACACAGAGATAAAAACAAAAGTTTCCTGTCATAGCTCAATTGACTTTATAAATAATGTCGGGCTCCCTGGTGGGACAAAGGGATGCCACTAAATTTGCATTTTTATAAATCTCTGGATTTTGCTTAGTTATGTAGCTTTAACCCGAGACACAAATCTTGCCCAATTATAACATTCTAAGAAATACTCGTGAGCCGAACACATCCATATACAAAGCAAAGTGTTTTACCTTTATATTGCTATCATTGTTTTTCCCAACTTTGTCCAACTTAAAAATTGCCTTACTTTCTTTTAGGTAAAGACTTAGTTTTCATGATATAGAAACTCATTATTTCTATGTAGCTCTGCTGATGTATATGAAAACAAACTAAAATACACAGTAGGCAGCCAAATGAAAGAAAAATGTGAAAATGACATTTTCAAAACAGGTAGTGGATTTCATTACCTGAAGTCCACTTGGTTGAGACCAAAAACAAAAAAACAAAAAGCAAAAAGCAAACTTACGTTCTTTTTTATTTCCCATAAATTTAATGTAAGTGTTGTCTTATCATACTGATACTCTACATTATCCCAGAGATTGTTGTTTGTGAATGGAGTAGTACTAACATAAACCCATAAATTCTGACAGTATTATTTATTTTAGGCTGGTTAGGATCAATTCCACAATATCACAAATGATATTTCTGAATATTTGAAAGACTCCATGAAATATATTCCAGTACAGGTAAGAGAAGAGACAATTAGCCCAGACTACGTGAGAAACCCAGGCTTTGAACTTACTGCTTTTGAAAAATTATTATTTCATTTTGAGCTCACTCTTAAAGATTAATAATTATAAATAGTAGACGTCTAATAGAAGTCTATAGGTAGAAAGTATAGCTTTTTTTTTTCAAGACAGGGTTTCTCTGTATAGCCCTGGCTGTCCTGGAACTCTCTCTGTAGACCAGGCTGACCTTGAACTCAGAAATCTGCCTTCCTCTACCTTCCAGACACTACATAAAATATTCAGGCCGGTATTAAAAGCGTGCACCACCACCGCTCGGAGAGTATATCATTTCTTAAATAGCCTTATTTTAAAACTGTTCTCACTAGTTTTTTTTTTCTTTAGTATTAATATTGTCCTTTCTTTGGTGTGGACGATATTCCTCAGTCACAATTTTGACCAGCCTGCTCTTATAATTAGGATGATATTCTTTCATGTATAAACTTGTTCCCAAGCTTCATAATATGACCCAAAGACTGCTGTGCTCTTTGGATTAAAACGCTATACCTTAGCCAGGCGGTGGTGGCGCACACCTGTAATCCCAGCACTCTGGGAGGCAGAGGAAGGCAGATTTCTGAGTTCAAGGCCAGCCTGGTCTACAGAGTGAGTTCCAGGACAGCCAGGATTATACAGAGAAACCCTGTCTTGGAAACAAAAACAAAAACAAAAAACAAAAAAATAAAAAAGAAATGATACACTCATGCAGCTAAAATGCAGAAAAAGTAAGACATATTTAAGAGTCCAAGGGTTAAAAAATGACTGTTTT
This sequence comes from Apodemus sylvaticus, assembly GCF_947179515.1. Taxonomy (NCBI): domain Eukaryota; kingdom Metazoa; phylum Chordata; class Mammalia; order Rodentia; family Muridae; genus Apodemus; species Apodemus sylvaticus. The sequence goes on from NC_067487.1 coordinate 29,730,637, forward strand.
ATAGAAGGGATTGTATAGAAAGCGCAGAACTGGAACTGCCTGGGATAATGGCTAACTTCACCTTCAGCTGAAACTGGTGAGTCAGCAATTATCATTCAGGATTCAAGACGATGAATTCCCAAAGCAAGGCATGACAACAAACTCATTTCTGAACATGGCTGATCTGAGGGACCTGCAGAACTCCATGCGAAGGCAGAAAAGTCTGTGCAGCCCTAACTCACACGGAACTTCCAAAATAAGCAATATACATTTGATCATCAATAGCACTGAACTAATTACAAAAGATGAGTGGGATAGTGTGTCTAAGGAAAAGAATACAGCCTGAGAAAGCCAGTATAAAGAAGTCTTAGGAATGAGATTTCGGAAAAGAAAAAGGGGGAAAGGAAATGGAGGAAAAACAGGCACATTATAAAAAGGAACTGTAGGATGTGATAAAATAAAGGCAAGTTACGGGTTTTCAGGGACCAAGCTACAAAGAAGTCCATAAGGTGCATGGACAGCAGCACTGTGACTGGAAAGATTCCAGGCAGCAATGAAAGACTCAGGAGGATCTGAGCTCAAGGCTACAGGGACAAAGTAGTGACATGGAGAGTGAAGCACAAGAGGCTGAGAAACTACTCTGGGTGTGAGTTTCCACCAGTTCTCACTGCTGGCCTGTCAGTTCATGGGGGTCTGTAAAAGAACACGTAGTTTGTGACTCAATCACATTACAATTGAACTCCATCCCTGTGTTCAAGCACTATTAGGTTCAATCAGGGAACTCTTAACAGTTGGTAGACTTCACAAATCAGAAGGAACAAGACAATTTCCACAAAGGACTGATTCTTCAAGTTGTTTTCCTCCCCTAGCTTTATAATGCTGTCGTTACTTAGACTTCCAGACACTACATAAAGTGAAACCATTCACTCGGGCTGACATTTATACGGGCTAATCAAATGCCTGGGAGGTATGTAGCAAATAACTATAGTACCTGAGAGAAGCGGAAAAAAAATCATAAAGTACATTCATAGCATAGCCTCAAAAGCCAGCAAGATTTCTCTCAGCAATGAGATAAACTTGCAAAAAAGGTAATTACACAGGCCATTCAAAGCCACTGAAGTGTGTGCATTGTAAATGTGCCCGACCACCTCCCATTACAGCAAGACCTCCCACAGCGAAGGCAAGCTGAAGTCAGCCTTGGTTTTAACACATGTTCCTCTCCACTTGCTCTGCCAAGCAAAGATACTTAGCTGGGCTTTTTCACATTTTTCAAAGCTGGGTGGGCGTGAATATTTGTCATTTTTAAACAGTCATACGGAAGAGGACCTTGGGAGGCCAGACTGTACACCGTCATTCAAGAACAGCCTAGGGCAGCTAAAGAGGAACCACACTCTTTTCACCTCTGCTTGTTTCAGAGATTCAGGAAAAATACCCTCGTGCCTTGTTAGAATGGGAAACTCCTGGGAAACATTTGGTAGCTTTAAGTTATTTTGAGATAGACCTAGTAGTATTGACATGCTTTGAGTCAAAGTAGGGCTAGAAAATTTTATGACAGCTTTAGGAAAGTGAAAGAGTTACTAAAGGCAGGAAGAGGAATACCCTTAAATTCAGGGTGAAACTTGACATGTAGAAGTATGTTCCTAAAACAAGATTTTGGGTTGGTTAGTTGGTTTGGGGATTGCTTTGTTTTGTTTTGATCTTTCACTCTTTCCTTCATATCTAGTGCCCAGGAAAATGTAGACTTAAATTTTTCACAACCTACTTTAATAAGCATTCTTCAATGCGTTAATCTCCCCTTCTAGCCCACCACCCACCAGAGGTAGTAGAAAGAAAAGATTAATAGGACAAAGGGAGATTTAGACCTGTTTAGAAGTAGTTCCTGGGGGCAAATTCAGGAAGTCAGCAGTTCAGTTCACACAAATCAGCTGCGGAGGCTTGATCCACTTGCAAACACTAGTCACAAACAAGCAGCAGCAGTTCAGCAGTTCAAAGCAATTTGCCTGCTTCTGGAAGCAGGAAGAAGCCTTGGGAATATCACAAGAAGTTCTTTGGTGCCTCTCTATGAAGGCAAAGCAAACTAATGCCACAGAGTCATCCATTGTCTGTTAGGTTATATTTATACCCTTTCCAAGTATCACATCCAGAAAGCTTCCAGAAAAACCCCCTTCCGTGTATCTATCTGATCTGTTTCAGCAAAACATCCTCTCATATCCATCCTCTCAAAAGACAGTTTCCAACAGAACACTATATGACACAATTGGGTCTCCAAAGAAACCAGAAATTTCTAACTCAGGAAAAACCAAACACAAGAAACACTAAGTAAACTACAAAAGCACTTTTGTCTAAAGACCTCACTGGTCTAACCTACTGATCCACTTGAAAATAATACAGCATACCTTGGTCTCGCATCTCTAGATCTTGGATATGTTCACAAAGATAAGTTGCTCCTGTGAAAGGGGACTGTGACCATGTTTTGGACAGGCAGTCTGCAGAGAAATTTTTTTTTGATATTTTCTTTATTTACACTTTAAATGTTTTCCCCTTTCCAGGTCTCCTATCCAGAACCCTGCTATCCCATCCCACCTCCTCCTGCCTCTATGAGGGTGCTCCCCCACCCATCCACCCACTCCTGTCTTCTAGACCTGGCATTCTCCTACATTCGGGCATTAGCCTGCACTGCTGTGTGAGTCACTTGCAGAATCAGAAACAAATCCTAGTAGTCTCTGCTGCCTTCCCCTGATCAGACTATAAAGTAGACATTTCAGTCCTTGTTTCAAGTTATCCACTCTTCAAATTTGTAAAGGATGTGACCTCAAAGATAAGAAGATTTTAAAAACCAGATATGCTGCCTGAAAAAATAAAATACTCCAACTGTGTGCCTAAACCCTTTCTCCCAATTCATATTACTCCTAGGACTCGAGAGTTCTCCAGTCTAGTGTGAGCACTTTTTCTCATCAAACAGGCCAACTGTGGTAGTTTAAAAAGTGTGATCAACATGGAACTGCTTAAGAGGGATTAGGAGGTGTGGCCTTGTAGAGTAGGTGTGTTATTACTGCAGAAGGTTCATCACTGAGAGCTGTCATTGCTACTTTACCGGTTTCCTCTAGCAAGTCTCAGTATCTTTCTGTTCCTGCTGCCTTCAGAACCTGCTGTACGATTCTCAGCTACTTCAATAGCACCATGTCTGCCTGTGTGCTGCCATGCTCCAGTCATGATGACAATGGACTGAGCCTCTGAAACTGTAAGCAAGCCCCAATTAAATAAATGCTTTACTTTATCAGAGTCGCTGTGATCATGGTGCCTCTTCACAGCAATAGAACACTGACAATAGAACACTGACGAAGACACCAAGGTTTTATTTCTGTCTTTCTGTCTCAATCTTACTCTGGTTCTGTCTGTGCCTCTCACATACTAGCTTTTTAAGAGAAAATGCATATTAACAACCCCTTTGGGTATTCCCTCCCCAGAAATGCAGAGAGGAAACTCACAGGAAATAAAATGGCATCTAGGTGAGAAACTAAATGTCAAGCAGTTCATGTTCCAAATCTACATGTCCTCCCTCTACCCAGAGAGTTCCTCAATTCTGACAGAGCCTGCAAGTATGAAAATCAGGAGAAGCATACCAAGTCCTCACTAAGGACTCCACCCAAGTCTCAGTGGGGAAAATGCAGTTCTACACTTCAGGTAACGGGAGGCTTCTGCGGATATTGTACTAGACACAGTTTCACATTTATTCCTAGATAAAAGCTCTTCTTAATTCCTCTTTATATTATCCATTGTTCAGGGTTCTCCAGAGAAGCAGAACCACTAGGGTAGACATAAAGGAGAAAGAGAGGAAAGGATAGAAGGGGTAAGAGAAGGGGAGAAAAAGAGGGGAGGATAGAGGAAGGCAGGGGAGGAAGAGAGACGTGGAGGATGGGAATCACTAATGTTGAGGAGTTGCTCATAAAACTGTGGAATTGCCAAGTCTGAAAGGCTGATGAGCAGACAGGACAGTCAGGGCAGAATAGACAGCAAAATGGCAAAATTCCCTCTACGATGCATTCCATGGGAAGGATTCTTCATTCTTCAGAGGCCTTAAGGTGTTCAACTGAGTAGATAGGGAATAGTTCATTTTGCAGAGTAATCTACTTTATTTGAAGTCTAATTTAAATCTTAATCAGTTTGAAAATGCCATTATCTGGACTAGCCTTTGACCAGCCCTTGGAACTATAGTGGCAGTAACATAAATACCTAAACCTGCCCAAAATTTATTTCCTGATACCCAGGATAAATCTGTTAGAAGATAAGGTCTATGGCATGTAAATGGATCATGAGGTTGGAGTCCATATATGAGTGAGAGTAGTTTTAAAAGAGGCCCATGAGGCCTTGGTCTTCTCTCTGCAGTGTGCAAGTATATGAAAAATATGAACTAAAAAGTGTGCTCTTACAGGCTCTGATGCTGCTAGCACCTTGTTCAGAGACAGACTTCTCTGTCTCCAAACACATTTTTTAAACCATGTACATTGTTTCCTAGCTACCTAATATATAGTCATTTGTTGTGGCAGCACTAAGAGACCAAGACAATGATATAAGGAACTTGACACACAAAACTAACAATCAAGCTCTCTAAACGTGACAGGTTGCTTCATCAAAGCCTAGAAGCTAAGACGTCAAATGAGAATCCCTAGGTGAGTGGGGGAATGACAGTCTTCATGGAAGACTAAAACGGCACCGCATTCCATTGGATAGAAGCACATACTCCAGGGCAGTGAGTTCCACAAAGGCAGAAATATGAGAAAGAAGAAATTAAAGGCTATCTTTTTTAAAAAAATGCTAATCCAATTTTAAAAGTCTAGTTTATACAATTTGTGGTAATAACTTTACCTTATTCAAAATTAATCTTCATCTAATTTTTAGAAAAACACCACCTGATCCAAGTTTAGGAGCATTTAAATGCTTCTTGGTTATTATTTTAAAGAATTTAAAAGTGGATTTTCATCACCATTTAGCAGTAATCCTTGATCTTGAAATATAATCTAGTATAGTTAGAACTCTTTGGAAACAGAAACAGAGTAATAGTGATGGGAAGTGCATGTACTCCAGGAGGTCCTCAGACTTTCTTAGTTATGACGAGCATATATATCCTTGTATTTGACATGCTGAACGTCCATGAGTGTGCACGTCAGTGATATTAGATGCATTTGTAATGTTGTCCATCATTACTATCCATGTCAATAATTTTCATCTTTCTCAATAAAAAATACAATATTCATTAACTGTAACTTCCCTGGTCCCTCCTCCTCTATCTCCTGGTAGTATCTATTTCACTCTCTATCTATAAATTTTACTATGTGGACACTTCATATGAATGGGAACGTAGGATTTCCCTCTAGCAGATGGCTTATTTCAGTAAGGGTTTTTCAAATATATCTATACTGATCACTTACCAAAATTTAACATCTTTTTGTGCCTGAGTAATATTCCATTGAGTCTATGTAACATATTTTGCTTGCTGGTTCATTTCAATATTTTCTACTTTTGGATTACTATGACTAATGCTGTTATAAAATAGGAACACGAGCATGAACCTCTGCTTAAAATTGATTGGATGCACACTCAAGAGTGAAATTCCTGAGTCATATAATAGTTTGTGTTTAATTTTCTAGCAAACAATTAAAATCATTTCCAAATGTTCTTAAATCTGGGAATTTCAGGAATTAAACAGACACATTCACAGCCCAAATAAATACAAATTAGAATCAACACAAGGGAATTATTTAATTTCAAGCAAAGAAGCCATAACATTGAAATGTGCAAAGAAATCTCTTTTCTGTTACAATGTATTTTAAAATGTTGCCAGAAACAGGTAGGCTAAATATCATCTTAGAATACAGAAGGGTGCTTTAAGCTTTCCTTTTGCAGTCTTCATGTGCTTTTAATCCTTAAATTATTTTCTTTCAGGGATTTTTTTTTTCTTTAGGTCATTAAAAACTTTGTTTTCACTTAAGAATCAAGGGCAGGAAAAGATAAATAGATTTCTCAGAGATCACCAATCTGGTTAGACTTAGAACTTGCCTTGAAACTATTCCGTTACTAAATTTTTCTTCCCTCACTAAAGAGGCAGAGGCATGGAGGGAAACTAATAACTTTAACGATTTGTCTGTGTGGGCTTGATAGTAATAACTGAATTGAAAATTAGCATCTAGAACTCGCTCTGATTAAAATCTCCCAAAACTTGGCACTCTCCTTCAAAACTTTGCCAAAATATGAAATTTCTGTTCAGTCCCTCTGTTGCTCTTCTGTGCCCTGAGCTGGTTCCACGGCTCCCAGGCCCACATGGCTTCCGTGTGAGCCGTGGACATTGAGGTCCTCTCTCCTCTCACAATCCTCCACCTGCATGGCTGTGCTGGTGAAGCCATGGAGCCCCCCCTTTGGAGATTATCAGCCCTTTTATGTTGTTTCCTTTGTTCTAACTTGCCCGGGCTGGGAGTTTTTCCTTGGGCCATAAAAAGTGTTCAAATTTAAAAAAAAAAAAAAAAAAAAAAGTCTCACAATTTCCCCTAAGCTGTGTTATTTTCCAAGTTACAATTATGAATAATAAAATGGGGCTTTTCTGGGTTCTCTATTTTAGATTTTATGTGGATTCTATCTTAAATCATAAACAATATATTAACAGCTATGAAATTATAGTTAAGAGTCCATCAGTGTCCCGTCCAAGCTGCCTCTGAATTTCACTTAATTTAGAAACTTATTAAAGTATTTTTATATATTCTATTTGATCATATTCTTTCCCATAATCTAACTCTTCTCTGATCCCCTGCAACTACCTACCATTCAATTTCATCAACTTTATGAATCTTTCTTTCTCTATCTCGCAAAAGAAAAAACAAAAATATAAAATAAAAACTATATAAAAACATGAAGTTCATTTTGTGTTGGCAAATTATCCCTGTGCCCCATGGCCTGGAGTGTACCCCGGAGTGTACATTGTTACAGTCCATTAGAGAAAACTGATATTTTTTTCCTTTTCCAATGTGTGTATCAATTGCTAATACCTTCTTAGTTAGATGTGAGATTTTCAAATACTCCAAAAATCCTTGAGAATGGACCTATTACAGAGTGATCAGTGGATCTGGAGATGATTGTAACCAGCCATCAGGCCATGGCGTGCACATTTGTAAATTCAAGACTCAACTCAGAACACTAAAGATCTCCCATCTGTGGTCTGCCTTGAGTACTTAGACTCCATAGATTCAAATGTATCCATCACATACACGCATATGTATACATATAATCATAGTCAACCTAATTCATAATGAAAGTGATTCAAAAAGGTAAATATAAAAATCTGAATTAAATGACCAATGTAATTTATCATCAAATTGTTTAACTTGGCTGGAAATCTAATAAAATGTCCCCTGCAATTCCTAGTATACACATGAATGGATTAAATTGGTTAATGAATTTATCTGATATGCCACCTTTGCAAAGTTCCCCGTCGAGTGATTGATAGCTAAGCAGAACAGAAATCCTGAGAGCTTTCAGTGGGCTGAAGAAAGCAAGACATTTGATAAACTGTTTAAAGTCATTTACACAAAACGGGTATATCATGCAGGGCATATTACTGGGTTATAGCCATAGATCAAGGCACAGCCAATGGAAAGGGAGAATGCCCTTCTGCAGAAAGATTCCTTTATTGGTAACTGGACAGAGAAGAGAGGCAACTAAGTAATCCAGAATTTTTTAGGAAACAAGTCTCTGAAAGTCTCACATTTTGGCACACACATCTGTACAGACACTTGTTGCTGTTGTTTCTTCTTCTAGAATGTTTCTTTTAGGGTATCTGTACAGTAAGCAGCCTTGGAAGATAAAGGCTCTCCATCCAGAATACAGAGCACATTAGTTCCCTGGCCAGGATAATATAAAGAGCATCTTTCTTAGGACAAAAGTTAGCCTGCTTTTCTTGCCTCTTTTCATAAGACTGTGGTTTTCTTGTACTCAATTGAATTCACTGTGTTCAGGGACTCTGCCTTAATCCTCATCATCTCTTCTGTGGGGTCTCTGGCCACAGAAGGGGGTGGAGATATGAAGCTAGTGCTGGATTTGGCTGTTCACTGAGTAATAAAGTCCACTGTCTCCAGTGTAGAAGTCTGTTTAGCCAGGGTCTATGAAACTCAAGTAGACTAAGTTTTTAACGTGGGATGTGTCTGTATTTGTGTGAGTATGAATGTGTATGAGCATGTGTGTAAGTATGTGTACATATATGTATGATTTTATGATGTAACGTGGGACTTCATCTCTCTACCGGTTTTGAGATGCTTACATTTTCAAGTTCTGCTCTGTCAATGAGGTCCTATCTGTAGGTCCCTTTGTTATTTCTGGATGCTTTCACTGTGGTTCTAGTAGGATTCCTATTCTCCCCCGTACTGTAACATTAGCACTTTTCTGTACAATGTGAAAGGAGGAACTTCAAAAGAACAGCTTTCCAAATGAACTGCCTTTTGACTGAACTCGGGCATGTCCTGTGGCAGTATACTGTACATCGGCAACCAGCAGAAACACCTAACACCATCCTTTGCTGCATAAAATAAAATGAAAGGTAATTCTGTTTCTTTGTGTGATGAAAGTCATGGTCTTGTCCCAAAGTGCTGATAGTGCTTCATACAGCTTACATAGAAATTCCTTGTCTATAGACAATGATATTGGTAAATATAAGAGCTTTGACAAGCTCTGTACAGCAGAAGCAGAATGGTTTTTTTTTGTTTGTTTGTTTGGTTGGTTTTTTGTTTTTTTGTTTTTTTTACAGTGAAAAGGATATTAGATAACTAAGGACTGGGCTGAAATATTTCAGGACTAAAATAGCTCCATGTTAGAGCTACCTATGGCTAGTTTTGATTTACAGTGACCCAATCCATGAAAAACATTTCACCTTCTATTTCCACACTATCACTATGAAAATCAAAAGAACAAATAATCACTATTTTCAAGCTATAGAAACTGATTGGCAAAATAGTAAAGTAATATACCTGCTGTTAATGTCATTATATTAATCATTAGCCAGGCTGAAAACTTCATTAATAGCCTTTTCTTTCTAGTAGCTTAAAAGCTACTAATTTTAATGTTGTAGTAAATAAAGATTATAATGATAATAATGTGTGTGTATCTGTGTGCAAATATATGTATGTAAGAATGTATGTGGTGAGAATGGGTGTGTAAGTGTCTGTGTGAGTGGGTACATGTGTGTGAGCACGTGTGTGCGTGCATGTGTACAATTGTATGTGTCCGTATTTGTGTGGGTATGAATGTGTTTGAACATGTGTGTATGTATGTGTACATATAGGTGTAATTTTGTGACAGGTGAGTTTGTGTGGGTTTGTATGAGTGTGTATGTGTGTGTTTATATGTCAGTGTGTATATAATGTGGGAGTGTACAATTCTTATTGTGTGTATTGTCTGCATATATGTTTGTGCATGTGTATCTAATTGTGCGTGTGTCTGCATTTGTGTAAGTGCATGTATGTGTATGTGTTTTGAGTGTATATATGTGTGGGGCTGTGTGTGTATGTGAGTGCATATCTGTGAATGGATGCTTATGATTATATATTTGTCTCTATATGTGTGTGAGTGTGTGTATTTATGAAATTGCATATATTTGTGTGTTTGTGATTGTTTGTATATGTATGTATGTTATTTGAGTATGTGTATGGGTGTATGTGTGAGTGTCTGTGTGTGCATGCAAATAGTATTTGAAAATCTTTAAACTAGAAACAAAACTTACCCAATATGGCACATGGGAAGTACTCCACAAATAAAAACCAACATTATTTTCTTGTCTCAGTTCTATAGGGCTAACTTTTTCAAGAGATTGGAAGTCCATAGAATGAGTCAGAAGTTAATTTTGACCTGTTCAGGAATCATTTAATTAACAGAGCAATTCAGTAATCAATTACAAGCATTTGTAAAGGGCCTACAATGACACCAGTGCTGTGAGATGCTAAAGGTGTGTGCTAAATAAAGGACTTAGTGGTAACGATCTGGGGTGACTGACATAGAAAGTGGTGACAATTTCCTTCTGAAGTGATCCAGGCATTTGATAGACAGAGCATCTCCAAAAGCTTGAAATCACAGTTTCCAAAAGTTATAATCCTGGGAATCCAGAGAGATGATGGTGGTGGCTTTGAAAATAATGGAGAGATCTGACTTCAAAAATGTATTTGTCTTCCTAGTGGAGTTTGGGATTTGGTTAATTTGCCCATCAGAAGTGATAATTTAATATTGTTGTCACGCCACAGATAAGATTCACAATCATTTCTTAAAAATTATATTACACAGGTAATTGAGAAACATAATGTATGATATACATTTGATATACAAATGTGAGTGAAATGTAATTTTACAGGTTCTTAGCATGTTTTAAAAAGCATATAATACACATAAAAGCTGTCAATGAAGAACTATTCCAAACCAAAGTCTGAATTTGTTATTGAATAGAGATGTGAGAATTTGAAATGGATACAGTTGCTTCTACAGACTAATTATTAACAGAAAAAAAATGGCCCTACAATTACTTTTTTCCATTCAACATGGCTTAACTGGGGGAAAAAAACTTCATGCCTTAGTATATTTGTGTTTCTTTAGCAAAATCTCTATGTCTAGTTAATTGATAAATAGTGGAAAGTGATTTTTCTTCATTCTCTATAATCTATGAAGTCAGTGATCAAGGCTGTAGCAAGCCAGTGTCTGCTAAGGGCACCTTACTGTCCTTACCTGGATGAAGATGGGGATGGCATAAAAATAATTGACATACACAGTTCCTTCTGGCCTTTTTATAACAGATCCACCATAAATCACTAACTTCCTCAAAATGTCTAAATTTCATGTATCAACAGTGAGAAGTGAGTTTCATGAAGCATGAATGTATATACATGGAGAGAGAGAGGGGGAAGGCTCCTCTATAGGGAATATAATATGAAAGCTGACTTCTTTTGTTTTCTAAATCCATCCCCTTCCTGTGCCATTGCAATCCCCAATATAGCATATTCAAAGACAAGTTGTCCTATCCTACTGTAACACACTGCCAAGGTACATGCCACTGGTTGGGACTCTACATTTGGAAAACACTCACTCTCAGACTCATTGCCTATAAATTTTTCTATTGCCATGAAGTGCGAATCAGGCCTCATTTCAGTGTCCTGCCAAAAATCAAAGAGAGAGCTAAGACGGGCCCTCTGGAATGCAACCATCAGTGGATCAAGCTGACCTAAAGGAACATGAATTCAGATACTCCTACCATCAGGGTTAACATGAGTTAATGGTGTCCTCAAAAATGCCTTGATTCAAAACCATAGCAAACTATTAGAGTATTTGGATTTGGGGGCTGTAGGTTTTGATTTACATTAGATGAAATCATGAGAGTAGAGCACATGACAGGATTAGCAACCATAGAAACAAAGAGAGTAGTGCTCATTTGGCCCCGCCTACTGCCCTCTAGGACAATGGTTCTCAACAGGGGTCATGACCCCCTTGGCAAACCTCTATCTCCAAAGTATTTACATTTCAATTCATCACAGTAGTGAAATTACAGTTATAAAATAGCAACAAAGATACTGTTCTGGTTAGGTTTGCCACAAATGAGGAACTATAGTAAAAGGTTGCAGCTTGAGGAAGTTTGGAACCCACTACTTTAGGCCAAGAAGGCACAGTGAGGAAGTTTGGAAGAGACAAAGATGCCCCTGGAAACCAAATGTGGGGCCACTTTGAGGTGAGACTCTTACACCCAAAGCTCAGAAAACTAATTTTCATTGTTTTAGGCACTTGGACAATGAAACTTTGTTACAGCAGCCTGAGCTGTCTAATACAGTGCAATACAGTGCGGTACTATGGTTCCAAAATCCAAGGACGCTCATCTGAGAACAACTTCAAGACAGAAGAAAGAATACAAACATTAAAGCATTTAAGGAAAGAAAAAAAAACATGAAGGATCCCAGGGAATCAGGGTCCTTGAAGAGACTTGTTCTAAGGGGTAAGAAATTACAGCATCAGCAACTGAACAAGGAGCAAACAGCTATGAGTGATTAGCCAGAAAGCCGTGTGAACAGTTTGTCCTTCAACATGGTACAAAAGCCAAAACCAAGTTAGTTTCATCGTGGAAGGCATCACTATTTTCTTCTCCAAAGTCACTTCCTCTGACCCGCTCTGGTCTTAAAGGCTAATCTATGTGCATTTCATCAGCAGGCTCCTCTGCCCTTTCCTGTCCATCTGAGTTTAGCACAGATGGGGTGGGCAATGCTAGCCCAGGGAAGTGTGAGTTGGGGAATTCACACCTTCATCTCCTGTCCCAAGAGCCTAAATTGGATGTCTGCATCAGAAAGAAGGACACTAGTTATCTAAGGCAGCTATCCATGCACTCAAACTCACAACTTCACTTTGCAAGAGCCTTCACACTGCCTTTGGGTCATTCCAATATCTTGTTCGTTTTTTTTAAAATTATGCTAACACTTTTGTAAATCATTTCAAACTACAAAGTATGTGTTGGTGTCTGATATAGTTAATAAAGTTCATCCATGCTTGACCTCACCAACAATGAAAATCCAAGTTGCATGGACTAGACTTATTTGTAACATATCACAATACACATAAAGTGCCTTCATAATGATCCCACAATATTAAAACAGAAACAAAACCATTTTCCAGTTTCATGAGTTAAACATTGCATATGCTAATGTGACTAATAAGTAGATATATACCTAATCTAAAACACCTTCCTAATGAAAATATATTTCTAAACACCACTGGGCAGTGATAGCTATGATCAAAGCCTAATAATCTCTGAATTTCCTGTAACTATTATTCCCGTTCACAAAATGCATTGTTTCATCTTAGGCTGCAATGTCTCGTGACACTTATATACGTTTATCTCCATGATAGCATTAAAATTCATTATATGCTAAAGCACTTACTGGATTGAGTCAGAATTCAAGGTCAAAAATATTTTTTGAAACATAGCATTAAGCAAATTTATATATTTTTTATTACCGTAAGGCTTCCCAGCACCTGGAGTGAACTGTGCTCCCCTGCACTGTAAATCTCCAGTGGCTTTCCACTGCTTTCCAGATACATTGAATAACAGAACTTTTGATTGTTTTCATAAAATACCTATTAACATCTCCCTCTCGCAAGAGTGGGGATTTGGCAGGAGTCTGAGAAGCAGCACACGAGTGAGTAATGGCTCTCAGAATACACATCCCAGCCACCCCCTGGGCTCCTAGCAATTTGAGGGCAGAGGCTGTATCTCTGCCAGCACTTTACACCCTGCGGTTCCTTCTATCTAAAGCAAGTTCCCTTGTGATTCTCTATCACATCCTCCACTTACTCATTCTCAGCACTCATCACCATCCTCAATATTATTTGTATTTATTTATCCTATTCCATAACCCCTGCTGGGCTTACGTAAGCTCCATGCAGGCAGAGACCTTGTCTATTTTGTACACTGCTGTCTCCCCAGCACCACAGGAGTGCCTGGCATTCAGTAAATATTTGAAAGAAAGGGTGGACTCGTGGAAGAGAGGTGGTCAATATTTCATCAGCTTGATAGACCTGAGAACGTGCGCATGCGCATGTGGACTGACTCATTCAAACTACCAGCCTCTCCATTAAATTGAAACGAACTGCTTCATCCATAGAAATATGAAGAAGTTTCTAGCATATTAACAAGGTTTGTCCTTCTGGCTTTGAATAGATTTGAATGCAAAAACATTTTAATTATATATTGCATCTTCTATATTATATGGGATAATTTTGTGATAGACGGGATATTACATGAGAAAGTGGGATACAAAAACAAACAAACAAATAAACAAACAAAAAAAACCTCATGCTATGTCCTCTGTAGACCAGATTGTTATACAGGTCATAATACATTGCTCAGGCATGTGTCCACATGCTTGATAAGACCAATGAAAAAACTTACATGAAAGGATTAGAGATTTAGAATCAGAAGTGAAATATTTATTAATATTAGATTTTCCTCTTTTTTTAAAATCTGAGACAGGGTTTCTCACTGTAGCCCTGGCTGTCCTGGAACTTACTTTGTTTCCTAGCCTCAAACTCAGAAATCCTCCTGCCTCTGTGTCCCAGGTGCTGGGATTAAAGGCATGCGACACATTTGGAAATCTCTACTAAGTAGATCTTTGTAAAGGCAGTCATAGTAACCATTGAGTAGAGGTTATTTTTGTCCTGAGAAATACTATATACATTCCATCACACACATATTTTATAGCAAGTAGCAGTCCTGGAAACAAGTAGGTACGGAGTCAATTGAGCAACCCTGCAGGTGTCACACTGTCTGTCAAACATCTGACAAGCTCATACATGCCACAAGCAGTGTGCTTAAGAGGATAATAAAGAAATTATTCTAATAAAAACTGATTCAGGCTACTCAAAACAGGAGAAAGTGGTCAATGGATTTCTCACTCAAAAAAGGATTACAGATCAATACTGCTTGGCAGTTTATCTTTAAACATAATAGGATATATTACCTATAATAAACTCATATAATATACTTTGTTCCAAGGGACTTAAATATTTGAAGTTTCAGAAAAGAGCTTTTTGTACCAAGACTTGGGTTTTTTTCTTCCTTGGTTTTCTATTCATGAATTTGTAAACATACAGATGTATTGCTTTTTTTCTTTTTTTTTTATTGGATATATTCTTTATTCACATTTCAAACGTTATCCCCTTTCCCGGTCCCCCCTCCTAGAAAACCCCTATCCCATTCTCCCTCCCCCTGCCTCTATGAGGATGTTCCTCCACCCACCCCACTCCCACCGCCCCGCCCTCGATTCCCCTACTCTGGGGCATCTATGGAGCCTTCATAGGACCAAGGAATCTCTCCTCCCATTGGTGCCTGACAAGGCTGTCCTCTGCTACATATGCAGCTGGAGCCATGTGTACCCCTTGATGGCTTAGTCCCTGGGAGCTCTGGGGGGTCTGGTTGGTTGATATTGCTGCTCTTCCTATGGGTTGCAAACCCCTTCAGCTCCATTAGTTCTTTCTCGAAGTCCTCCATTGGAAACCCTGTGCTCAGTTCAATGGTTGGCTGCAAGCATCCACCTCTGTATCTGTAAGGCTCTGGCAGAGCCTCTCAGGAGACAGTCATATAAGGCTTCTTTCAGCAAACATTTCTTAGCATCCATAGTAGTGTCGGGGTTTGGTGACTCTGCTTTTTTCAAGATTTATTTTTACATATCACTTGTGTAAGTTGATTTCCACTTGGGTGCAGGCACCTGTGCAGGCCAGAAGAGGGAATTTGATCCCATGAAGCTGAAGGTACAAGCAATGATGAGTCATCTGATACTTGGAATGAAGTATTCCAAGTCTCTAGCATCTCCAACATCTTGGGGTCTCCAATGAAACCCGGGCTTCACCTTAATGGCTTCATAAAATATGTCTCCATGCACAAACACTCCTGACGTGTGCCTGGACTCGGCTTCTCTCCTTGGTCTCAATGGGAGATTCCACAACCCCTTCCTTGTATTCTTGACTCTGTTGCTAGAACCATGTAGTCAAAGCTGCCAAGATTTTCTGCTTGCTAGGGCTAGCAACTTGCCCCCTTGTTCAAATGCATGTTCATCAGCTTTTGCTTTAGATTGTTTCCTTTGCTGCTTATGTTTTCCTCTGATTACTTGTCACCAGTTGAAAGCTTAGCTGGCTGGAGTCTTGCCCTGAGGTAACCACTCCTATTATTCCACTTAGTATCAAACTTTTCGTTAAACTTTTAAAAACTTTTTAAAGGAACTTTATTAAGCTTCTTACACACTGGGCTTAGCTCCACCACACTTCCTGGTGTTCCTTTTCTTCTCAAACTGTATATTTTGTAATTTTCCTTCCTCAGCTTGCTCCTTTTCATTATAGATCTAGGCTAAGAGTCCTTTTCATTATAGATCTGCATGAGAGTGACCACTAATAACCACATGACAGAGTCAATACTAGGCTTAGGCTGTCTGGCAATCTTCTCTGCCAACACTATTAATCCCAAAGTCTACAATTTAGCTTCAAGCAGATTTAAAAAAAAAAAAAAAAAAGGGCTGAAAGCAGTCCCATTTTTCACCAAAATATTACAAGAGTAGTCTCTAGTCAACTTATTAATAATTTTCATCTCTGAAGCCTCTTGAGCTGGGCCTTCACATTCCACAATACACTAAGAACAACCAACTTCCATGCTCCTATGAGGCTGGCCCATGAAGCCCTGCTTAAAGCATCCAACTGTTTTTATAGTTCAGAAACACAAAATCTTTCACATTCCTCCCAAAAAAAGTATGATCAGGTCTATCACAGAGGAAAAGAATTTCCACTCCTGGTACCAAGTTCTCTCTTGCTCGATGTTCCTCTGTTGCTGTGAAGAGACAATATGACTATGGCAACTCTTGTTAAAGAAGGCATTTACTTAGGGCTTGCTCACAGTTTCAGAGGTTTATTACACTACCATCATGACAGAGAGCATGGCACCATGTAGGAAGATATGATAGTGAAGAAGTAGCTGAGAGATTTATTTCTGAATCTGGAGGCAGCAGCTAGAGAGAATAACTGAACCCAACTTCAGCTTTTGATATCTCAAAACCTACCCTCTCAAAACCTTTCTTCCAGTAAGGCCATACCCACATCTAGGCCACGCCTTCCAGTCCATCTCAAATATTACCACTCTCTGATGCCCAAACATTCAATATAAGAGCCTATATATTTGGGGCCACTCTTAAGCATTCCATTTTCTCCCATATATAAGCTAGGAAACCAGGAGAAACCCAAAATCCAGAACAGGCAATCATGGAAGTCTTACAGTCTGAAAGCCAAATAACCTGAAACTCTGGTGTCTAAAGTTGGATGGATGTCTTCTCTAAGATAAACAAATTCTTTCTCAGACCTGGCCTCCAGTTGAGCCCTCAGCAAACTGGATAACAGCCACTCAGATTGCTAAGAGGCCATTTACTAATTCAAAAGGCTTTTTCTTGCAGAAACAACTTCAGAGACACACCCAGAAATAATGTTTTCTTGCTATCTGATAAGATTAACTGTCACATATTTCTTCATCCTAAAACACTCTTTCTATGTAAGTTCTACAGGAAAACCAACCAATTTGAAGGTATCAAGTATTCCATATAGAAGATGAAATTCTAAGAGGTCAAATGCTATGTCCACTGACCCTGTTAATACTTTTCAAAATAACTATTATTAAACCACACAATAAAATAATTTTATTTATGGTTGAATGACAATTCTATGAGTTTCTCAAAGATACAGAGAGCCGAAGACAGACCTGAGCACTGGTGAATTGCTGTAGTAATGGCATACTGAAACCAGAGTGCTACCACTTGCCCAGCAAAGGCACAGCAACTTGGAAATTTGACTTGGCTTTCTTTCCTGGTTTCATCAGACTCACGACAATCTTTAAGGTCCTATATGCTCTATTGTCATTTGAAACTGAGGCTGGCCACTGTTATCCAATATTCTTGGCATGTCTTTGCTATAATCACCACTACTGCAGAGGGGCATAATCAGAAGTGTGTTTCTGGAGAAGGAAAGAGTTCATTGTGCTGCTCAGAAAATGAAGAGGAATACAAGGTTGTCTTCCCACAGACTTCTGCTTCCTGGACATTTGCTACACTAAAGCAAAAGAAGTTTAATCTGTTCCCTCTGACCTACCTCACTGGGATTTAGACTTCATTCATGTTTCTCCTCTCTACTTGATGCTCAGCCCATACTCCAAAAGCCTTGGTTCCCCGTTCCCCCAGCATTGAAGTAAAACCCCAGCCTAGTTATACATTTTTTTACAAACAAAAACCAAAATCAGCAATAAACTTCTATAATTACAAAGAACCTAATAGAAAATGTCATGTGAGACAGTTTTCAAAAACAATATCACTAAAGCATACGTGTGCACTAAAGCATACATGTAAAATTGGTTAGAGGTAAGTAAATCCTTGGGAGAAAATGTTTATGTGGTTAAGAAATTATTTTCATATCCTAGTCAATAGCACAGTGACCCAATTGAATTTGACCTAAACTAATGTAGCCTATAAATTCTGTGAGACATCCTGTTTGCCAGATACTATCCTGCGTCCTCATTTATTCAAATGCCCATTTAATGAGATGGTGATCCACGTGTATAGCTACCTTCTAAATTACCTGAACAGGATTGTATATTCTTAATAAACTTTGACATTTTAAATAGATTTATTAATGACTTTAAGGCATTTAGGAACAAATTAAAAGTTTTATATCCTGCTTCCTTTTTATATCATTGAAACAAATGTCAATTGTTTTATAAGGAGAAGTAAAATAAATAAATAAATAAAAGAATAAAGTAGGCCAAGAAGCAGTAGGCATCCTGGTACTTAGAGAAGGATTCCAGATGCCCTGGGTTTTGAGAGACTGCACTTGTTGTGTGGGATTTGCTTATTCTTGACCTCGGCTGTTCTCTGTAGACACTCCTAGGCAAGGATTTGAAAGTCTCAAGTAGAAATTCTATCCAAAAGCAATGTCAAAAGATCTGTGTGAAGTTTTGTAAATGGTCATGTTAACATTTCAGCTTATAAAGGAATGAGTGCTTCACAATCCACTAACATTAGTTCACAATTTCTTTAAAATGGTGTAATATCAAAAGTTCCACTGCAGCCAAAAGGGTCTGTTTGAAAGCTGTGTAGAAAACCTCATTGCAGGCCAATCTCCTGCAGTAAGAAACTATGGCTAATTTTACTAGGATTTTCTTAGAAAAGCATTTTACCCTTTACTAATATAAACCTGAAAAGCAGATATAATGCTGACTATCTAGGGCTCTAATGTCAATACCACTACGGCAGGACACAATTCTTCGCCAATATGCCAAATGCACGCCTTGAAAACTTGCAGATACCAAGAGCCTATGTAAATATGTACAAATCCCTTCACTCCCTGGTAACAGCTGGGGCTTATGTAGCACTTGGGTATTCATGGAATAGATTCCAGGTTCTTCCAAAACCTTTTTTTGTCAAGTAAAAGAGTACTACAGATTTAAATAAGACTTTTGTGGTTGCACTGCAAACATCCAGTTAACTATAGACAAGGAAGTTTTATTGCTACAGTGGTTGGCCCTGCTTATCATTAGGAGCACAAGGAAAGCCCAGAGCACAGGAAAGGGCCAGAGCATACAGTGTGCTGATAACAGCAGACACTGGGCTACCTACTTTATGTCTTCATCCATCATATGGGTATTTATTCTTACCACTCACTGCGTAATAAAAAGAGCCTTGTTTTCTGTCTAATAATTCATTGAGAACTTATATAAACCTAATGGGCTAATATTGACTCTAAAATATTACATAGTTTAAGAAAGTATAAATCAGTATTCATACATTCATTCAAATCAAGTCCAGTATCCTAATTTATCAGTACCACACTACCTTCAGAGCATCCTATGACAACCACGGGATGCATGATCAAAGCTTCACAAAACAGTCCCACACTTAAAGCAATCATCCAGTAAGATGTATGGCTTAAACCATGGATCCCTCTGGAAGCATGCAGAGTCATTCCAATGGCTTTTTAGCTAAATAATTGATTGGGTGTTGAAACTTTGAGCCAAAGATTCTCATTCAAAGCCCCGCCCCAACCCCACTAGCCAGTTAGGAATTTTGTTCTTCCCTAACCTTGGAGAAAGCGCTTATTCTCAGAGAGACCTAATTTCTAAATTCTAAAATGACCTAGTGTGATTCAGTGATCTTTGAGTCCCTTCCAGCTGTAGAATTTAAGATTTCTTGATGGAAAT
This sequence comes from Apodemus sylvaticus, assembly GCF_947179515.1. Classification (NCBI taxonomy): domain Eukaryota; kingdom Metazoa; phylum Chordata; class Mammalia; order Rodentia; family Muridae; genus Apodemus; species Apodemus sylvaticus. Next base: position 29,750,396 of record NC_067487.1, read on the forward strand.
GGTTCTACATAACAGATGGACTCAGCAAGATTTTTTAGCCGAAGCAACCTATGAAATATGGCCTGTCCATTCACAGCTGAAGAGAAGGAAAAGCAGGGTAGTTTACCAGGATAATGAGGTCAGGGGAAAAAAAGGAACTCATTTTGTGATACAATTTTCTTTTATGGTATAATTCTGTCCTTAATATGAAGCATGCATTTTGACGACCATAGCCTGCTTCTATTAGGTAGTCAGACCCAATTTTAAAGGTAGGGAAAAGAACAGGAGGACTAGGAAAGAGTCATAGAGTATATGTGCAGAGAGCAGAGGTGGGTCAAGGAAACACACAAAAATGTATAAGCACAGAGAATGAATGGGTAAAGAGACAGGTCAAAAAATGAAGAAAATGTCTTCAATTAAAAAAAAATAAATAAAAAGGCTACTCCTCAACCTTTCATGCTTACAAAGGCTGTCTGAGCTGAACAATGTCTAGATTTATAGAAAGTATGGAAAGGTGCTTAGAATTTTATTAAGATAGGCCAAGCTATTTATAAGTTATAATTTAACAGCACGTCTATTTCTTGTCTAGAAATGGGAATAATTCTCATCTGAAATCTAATGCAATATATGAGTATACAGGGACACTCAGAGGCATTTTCAAATTGGGATCCCATCTGCCTTTCACGTAGAAAACTGTACGTCAGAGAAATTAATTCATCTTCCCAGAATTCCACATTAAATTGTTGATTGAGCTAACCCACTAAATTTCTTTTGTTTCTCCTACTTCTTTCTGCCTTACTTTTTCTTTATTTTTTCCTCTTGATTTGAGATCCTAGACCTCTTAGAAAAGACCCATAATATCAAAGGTACTAATCTCAGTCTTGCACTGATGAAGATTTTCTAGATAATGGTTTATTCAGAAAATCCATTCAGCATGACTATTCCTGTGGGGTTGAAGCTCAATGATAACCTAATAATGGGAAGAATGAATACAAGGAGTTCCTCATTCAACGGGGAGAAGCAAAGCAGATATTCTTCTACAGAAAAAGTAGCAGGAGTTTAGCCTTCCATTTATAATGCAGCCATGTTACAAACGGTGTCTTTGTGGGAAAACATCTGTATTAGCTTTTTCTGCCGTGATAAAATATCCTGATCAAAAGTGATGTATGACAGAAGGGATTTATTTTAACTTACAGTTCTGGACAGAGTCCAGAGTGATGGTAGAGATACAGAACGGGGCATCTGGAGTAGAAAGCTGAGTAATCACATCTCCGTCCATACCCAGGAAACAGAGGCTACAAATTGAAATGTAGCTATGAACCGCCTTCCCCATGACTGACTTTCTCTCAAGGCTCTCCGTCCAACCATCCGGAGCCAAGTGTTGAACTACTTAAGCCTGAGGGGAACACTCATTCAAATCACCACAAGATCCATCATACAATTTGGTTCATATTTCTAGAATGAAACTTCCACAATGACATTTTCCCTCTTTTAGAAAGTCTTTGAGTTACCATACATCATTATTGAATTTATTTTAAGCGAAATCAGTAGTTTGCATTTATAGTGATTAAATACCCCAAACAATGTTCTGAGTTTTAAAATGAGTTACAGACGCTTTATCCCAATTGAGGTATTGATATGAAAAGATATTAATCAGAATCTTCCAATAACTACAATTAACTTCAAGAAACTTCCTCTTTTTCCACTATTTTCAGTGATTACAGATATGTAAGGTATTTCAGTGATTTCAAAAAAATGCCTCCACTTCTAGCCTTTATAATATATAGTTTTTAAAGTTCTAATGTAAATTGGTTAAAAGGAAGGTATTTAAAAATAAATTCACCTGTTGACTAAAAGCAAGATTTGTAGTAGTAAATGAGAATGAATCTGGATGACTAAAGACGCATCCAAATCTGGGTCTTATCAAATGTTTCTCCCATCTAATTAAGTATACTCCATTTCCATCACTCTCCCAAGAAACATGCAGAAACATCAAAATTCACCCTCACAAACCTATTAGGATCTTGTCAAGCATGAGGCTCTGTGCATTATTATTTCCATTTATTTATCAAGAGTCTAAAACCCGGAGAACTAAATTGGTCCAAGTCCTAGAGATACTAAGTGATAGGCCCAAGTTTAAACAAAGTGGCCCTGAGCTCCTTCTCTCTATGTCACTGCTTTTCACTCCAGACATTTCCTGGCCATGTTTGCCCTGCTCTAAAGCCCAATGGTTATAGAGAAGTTCCCACTTTGCTTATTCAAGAATTGGCTGCTCTTCATACCCCAGTCCAAGATCTTAAGCTTTGATGAAGTTTGCACTATATCAGCAATTTTTTCTTAGACTCAATATAGTATTTGCTATCACATTTTGCTGTTTTAATGTGTATTATTTTATAGGAATCATGTTATCTGTATTTTCTTTCCTGCTCTGGGAGAGTTAGTTCCTATGCCTGTGAGATGATCAATTTGGAATGTTTATAATGACATAGCACAGCCCTTTTCTTAAATATTCTCTCACTTCTGTATCGTGAAGTCTATCAGCATCCTGTTCACATTAATTTTGATCAAGAGGGAAACAGGTGATTTGAATGATGGAACACTTCCTTGGTATCAACTTCTTGATGGATATTTTGTATAACTTATTGAAGCAACCATTTCCCCAAAACTATTTTAAATAATTCCAACATCCTAGTAGCAAATCCTATTTTTAAAACTGGGCTCAATGCTGAATGATTTTAGTTTAACCAGAAAAAGAAAATCATATGGTAATCCATCAGGGGAAGAATGTTTATTTCAGTTTTTCAATTTCTTTTGTTGCTTTAGAGATTTTGTTTCATTGTTTGCTTGGTTATGGTTGGTTTTGTGAAGCAAATGAGAACATCCTGCTGCCCTTTCATCATGACCTGCAGGAAACAAGAGAATTACACATTTGTTTGAGTGTGTAATTTTATTTCTTCTTAAGAAGAAGTGCATGAATTAGCACTTCTAAAGCATGCACTAGCTGATATGAGGTCCCCAACACAGGACTGCCTGGTCTGACCTCAGTGAGAGGCACCTAACCCTTGAGAGACTTGAGGCCTCAGGGAGTGGGGAGGTCTGGTGGGTTGAGGTTTGTGGTGGGGACATCCTCTCACAGATGGGGGAGGAGAAATGGGATGAGCAACAATGAGAAGGCAGACCAGGAGGGGGATAGTGACTGCACTGTAAAAGAGATTAAAGACTAATAATATTAAGAAGAAATACTTGGCTTCGTATTAATTAATCTAAACCATGTGGGGCTAGTCAACCAACCCCCATAATCAGACATCAAGTATTAGAAAATACCAGAAATTAACTGCAACAGAGACACATTGGTACTTCAAACATACTTTTCAAAATTTATATTAAATGGCCCAATTCCTATCCTCATTTGTATAGAATCCCAAACCCTTTTCTACACTTTCTGTTTAAAGTGCTAATGAATGACTATTGTGCCTATAATTGTATGCTTTATCTTCGGTAATCTGGACATCTATTCTGTTCCTGAGATTAAATTCTGAATTTAAAGTTTATAGATGCCATCAAAAGTTAAAGGCTGTTTTAAACCTCAATATAAGGCTCTTGAAAAACAGTGTGACTTTATCACACTGAGTACATTTTCCACAGAGATTCTGATAGGCTATCAGAACACCCGTTAAAAGAGTCAATAGTATTCTGTCTGGCTGCCCTGGTGATTGTGTAGTTGTATAGGCTAGAAAGGGAGGCTGGGAACTTTCAACACATTTTCTCTTTTATTTGTGTCCAGTTCAATATTTGTCTGGTGTCACTCTCTGTCTAATTGATGTGAGTCCACTGCCTGTGGGAGAATCAAGTCATACACTCTGGAGAGTCTTTGTAAATTACTTTGCCAACAACTAACCATGGTGGGATATGACATGCAGCTGGGAAACTGGAATGGCTGTATTAATTATGCTCCAATTAGGTTGTTCTGTCATATAGATCTAGCCTAGAGTAACAGCCTGGCGTTCATCTCCAAACACAGATACATTTTAAATAAATGGTGAAGAAAATGACTATTTAGAGTATATTATTTAGAGTGTATATTTTTCATCATGGGTTTGGACTTATATAAACTGCTAAGGCTGTCAACATTTGTGTGGGAAAAAAACCAGGGGTAGATATTTAGTGAATGCCCTTTGGAAGTTTTTGTTGACATAAAGTTGAGTCATTTCTTTAACATAGACATAAAAATCCAGACTACAAACAAATGAGCAAAAGAAGAAAATAGCCACAGAAGATAGAGCTTAAAGGGACACAGGCAGAAAACAATCCTCCCTCTCTTAGGGTATCGTTAAACACACATGAGATAGCTTCATGTTCAAAAATCATAGGCAGGACACCATTTCTTTCTGCGACAGTCATCACCTGAGGGTCGCTATGTGCCATAAAATGTGCAGTGAGAAATTCAGTGCTATAGGGATAAACAGGGGATCTGGATATCATAGCCATGCAGACAAAAGAACCCCAATAAGCAAATTACATCATAAGTTACTAATAAGACTACTTGTGCTGAGTGCTCTAAAGGGTACCCAAAAATGCTTCGCAGCACCGTAGGTTTATTGTATTTAAGTCTGATCCCAGGGATCAAACTCAAGGTATCAGGGCTTCGTCACCCTCACCTTTATGCACTAAGCCATCTTGGTGTCCCCAAGATTATTGTTCCTATGTGTGGAGAGAAGAGGACTTATGGGACATATGGGGAGGGGAGAACTGGGAAAGGGGGAAGCTTTTGGATTGTAAACAAAGAATATATATATATATATATATATATATATATATATATAAAACAAAACAAACAGAAAAAAAGAAAAAAAAAAAAACAAGTATTTCTCCTCATTCTCTCTGTTTAGCATCTGCATGTTTTAGGCCTGAATGATGTCACCCATAATCTGAAAGAGCTACTGGTTTCCACATGTCAGGGCTGTCTAACTATGCTCTTGGATGTGTCTGTGTAATATGTTTTGGTTGTCTTGATATTTCTTTAAGGAAGCCAAGTTTTAGAAACTGCATGTGTACCTAATACAACAAAGATAAATCCAAACCTTTCCCCTGGGTGTTATTCCATGAAAGACACTTTTTTAAAAAACAAATTATTTTATTTATTTATATTCAAAATGTGCCATGCTCCCCAGTCCCCCCTCCCAGAGTTCTTCATACCCTGCCCACTCCCTTTCCCCTCCCCCTTCCCTTTGCCTATGACAAGGCTGTTTGGGACACAGAAAAAAAGAACCCCCCTCCTTGTCTGCTTTCCCACAGTTCCTCATCTTATTCCTCCTTCTCACTGTCTCCAAAAGGATGCCCCCACCCCTATCACCCACCAAGCCTCCCCACTCCCTGGGGCCTCAAGTCTCTCAAGGGTTATGTGTATCTTCTACTGAGGCCAAATCAGGCAGTCCTCTGCTGTGTATGTGTTAGGACCTCCGACCAGCTAGTGTATACTGCCTGGTTGATGGTTCAGTGTCTGAGAGAGATCCAGGTTAGTTGAGACTGCTGGTCTTCCTATGGGGTTGCCCTCCTTCTCAGCCTTTTCCAGTGTTTCCCTAATTCATCCACAGGGGTCCCCAGCTTATGTCCATTGGTTGAGTGTAAGTATCTGCATCTGTCTCAGTCAGCTGCTTGTTGGTCCTCTTGGAGGACAGCCGTGCTGGGGTCCTGTCTGAAAGCACACCATAGCATCAGTAATAGTGTCAGGCCCTGGAGCCTCCCATTGAAATGGATCATAAGTTGGGCCAATCATTAGCCCTCCTTTACCTCAGTCTTTTCTCCACTTTTGTCCCTGTAGTTCCTTTATACAGGAACAATTCTGTATCAAAGTTTTAACTATGGGATGGCAACCCCATTCCTCCACTTGATGTCCCGTCTTTCTACTGGAGGTGGACTCTGCAAGTTCCCTCTTCCCACTGTTGAACATTTGTGGCTACTGATTTGTTTAGTTAGTTTTATATCCAGCCACTTTGTTGAAGTTGTTTATCAGCCATAGAAGTTCTCTGGTAGAATGTTTTGGGGTTACTCATGTATACTATCATATTATATGAAAATAGTGATAACTTTGACTTCTTCTTTGCCATTTTGTATCCCGTTGATCTTCTTTTGTTGTCTTATTTTTCTAGCTAGAAATTCAAGTACTATATTGAATAGATAAGGGAAGAATGGGCATCTTTGTCTTGAAACTGATTTTAGTGGGATTTTTTAAAGTATCTCTCAGTTTAATTTGATATTGTCTATTGGTTTGCTGCATATTGCTTTTATTATGTTTAGGGAAGGGCCTTGAATTCCTAATCGCTCCAAAACTTTTTTTTTCTTTTTTATTCGATATATTTTTTATTTACATTTCAAATGATTTCCCCTTTTCTAGCCCCCCACTTCCCGAAAGTCCCGCAAGCCACCTTCTCTCCCCCTGTCCTCCCACCCACCCCTTCCCACTTCCCCGTTCTGGTTTTGCCGAATACTGCTTCACTGAGTCTTTCCAGAACAGAGGGCCACACTTCCGTTCTTCGTGTACCTCAATTGATGTGTGGATTATGTTTTGGGTATTCCAGTTTTCTAGGTTAATATCCACTTATTAGTGAGTGCATACCATGATTCACCTTTTGAGTCAGGGTTACCTCACTTAGTATGATGTTCTCTAGCTCCATCCATTTGCCTAAGAATTTCATGAATTCATTGTTTCTAATGGCTGAATAGTACTCCATTGTGTAGATATACCACATTTTTTGCATCCACTCTTCTGTTGAGGGATACCTGGGTTCTTTCCAGCATCTGGCAATTATAAATAGGGCTGCTATGAATATAGTAGAGCATGTATCCTTATTACATGGTGGGGAATCCTCTGGGTATATGCCCAGGAGTGGTATAGCAGGATCTTCTGGAAGTGAGGTGCCCAGTTTTCGGAGGAACCGCCAGACTGATTTCCAGAGTGGCTGTACCAATTTGCAACCCAACCAGCAGTGGAGGAGTGTTCCTCTTTCTCCACACCTTCTCCAATACCTGCTGTCTCCTGAATTTTTAATCTTAGCCATTCTGACTGGTATAAGGTGAAATCTCAGGGTTGTTTTGATTTGCATTTCCCTAATGACTAATGAAGTTGAGCATTTTTTAAGATGCTTCTCCGCCATCCAAAGTTCTTCAGGTGAGAATTCTTTGTTTAACTCTGTACCCCATTTTTTAATAGAGTTGTTCGGTTTTCTGGAGTCTAACTTCTTGAGTTCTTTATATATATTGGATATTAGCCCTCTATCTGATGTAGGATTGGTGAAGATCTTTTCCCAATTTGTTGGTTGCCAATTTGTCCTCTTGGTGTCCTTTGCCTTACAGAAACTTTGTAATTTTATGAGGTCCCATTTGTCAATTCTTGCTCTTAGAGCATACGCTATTGGTGTTCTGTTCAGAAACTTTCTCCCTGTACCGATGTCCTCAAGGGTCTTACCCAGTTTCTTTTCTATTAGATTCAGAGTGTCTGGCTTTATGTGGAGGTCCTTGATCCATTTGGATTTGAGCTTAGTACAAGGAGACAAGGATGGATCGATTCGCATTCTTCTGCATGCTGACCTCCAGTTGAACCAGCACCATTTGTTGAAAAGGCTATCTTTTTTCCATTGGATGTTTTCAGCCTCTTTGTCGAGGATCAAGTGGCCATAGGTGTGTGGGTTCATTTCTGGATCTTCAATCCTGTTCCATTGATCCTCCTGCCTGTCACTGTACCAATACCATGCAGTTTTTAACACTATTGCTCTGTAGTATTGCTTGAGGTCAGGTATACTGATTCCCCCAGATTTTCTTTTGTTGCTGAGAATAGTTTTAGCTATCCTGGGTTTTTTGTTGTTCCAGATGAATTTGATAATTGCTCTTTCTAACTCTGTGAAGAATTGAGTTGGGATTTTGATGGGTATTGCATTGAATCTGTATATTGCTTTTGGCAAAATGGCCATTTTAACTATATTGATTCTACCAATCCATGAGCATGGGAGGTTTTCCCATTTTTTGAAGTCTTCTTCCATTTCCTTCTTCAGAGTCTTGAAGTTCTTGTCATACAGATCTTTCACATGTTTGGTAAGAGTCACCCCAAGATACTTTATACTGTTTGTGGCTATTGTGAAGGGGGTCATTTCCCTAATTTCTTTCTCAGCCTGCTTATCCTTTGAGTATAGGAAGGCCACTGATTTGCTTGAGTTGATTTTATAACCTACCACTTTGCTGAAGTTGTTTATCAGCTGTAGGAGCTCTCTAGTGGAGTTTTTTGGGTCACATAGGTAGACTATCATGTCGTCTGCAAATAATGATAGTTTGACTTCTTCCTTTCCAATTTGTATCCTTTGACCTCTTTATGTTGTCGAATTGCGCGAGCTAGTACCTCAAGTACAATATTGAAAAGATAAGGAGAAAGGGGGCAGCCTTGTCTGGTCCCTGATTTCAGTGGGATTGCTTCAAGTTTCTCTCCATTTAGTTTGATGCTGGCTACCGGTTTGCTGTATATTGCTTTTACTATGTTTAGGTATGGGCCTTGAATTCCTGTTCTCACCAAGACTTTAAGCATGAAAGGATGCTGAATTTTGTCAAATGCTTTTTCAGCATCCAATGAAATGACCATGTGCTTTTGTTCTTTGAGTTTGTTTATGTAGTGGATTGTATTGATGGATTTCCGTATATTGAACCAACCCTGCATTCCCAGGATAAAGCCTACTTGATCATGGAGGATGATCGTTTTGATGTGTTCTTGGATTCGGTTGGCAAGAATTTTATTGAGTATTTTTGCATCGATGTTCATAAGGGAAATTGGTCTGAAGTTCCCTTTCTTTGTTGGATCTTTGTGTGGCTTTGGTATCAGTGTAATTGTGGCTTCGTAGAAGGAATTGGGTAGTGTTCCTTCTGTTTCTATTTTGTGGAATAGTTTGAAGAGTATTGGTGTTAACTCTTCTTTGAAGGTCTGGTAGAAACCTTTCATTCTGCACTGAAACCATCTGGTCCTGTGCTATTTTAGGTTGGAAGACTTTCTATGACTCCTTCTATTTCTTTAGGCATTATGGGACTGTTTAGATGGTCTAGTTGGTCCTGATTTAATTTTGGTATTTGGTATCTGTCAAGGAAATTGTCCATTTCATCCAGATTCTCCAGTTGTGTTGAGTACAGGCTCTTGTAGTAGGATCTGATGATTTTTTGGATTTCCTCAGTTTCCGTTGTTATATCTCCCTTTTCATTTCTAAATTTGTTAATTTCGATACTTTCTCTGTGCCCTTTGGTCAGTCTGGCTAAGGGTTTATCTATCTTGTTGATTTTCTCAAAGAACCAGCTCCTGGTTTTGTTGATTTCTTTGTATGGTTCTCTTTGTTTCAACTTGATTGATTTTGGCCCTGAGTTCGATGATTTCCTGCCTTCTACTCCTCCTGGGTGAAATAGCTTCTTTTTGTTCTAGGGCTTTCAGGTGTGTCATTAAGCTGGTAATGTGTGCTCTCTCCATTTTCTTTTTGGAGGCACTCAGGGCTATGAGTTTTCCTCTTAGCACTGCTTTCATTGTGTCCCATAGATTTGGGTATGTTGTGTTTTTATTTTCATTGTGTTCTAAAAAGTCTTTAATTTCTTTCTTTATTTCTTCCTTGACCAAGGTATCATTGAGTAGAGTATTGTTCAGTTTCCACGTGTATGTGGGTTTTCTGTTGTTTCTGTAGCTATGGAAGACCACTTTTACTCCATAGTGATCAGATAGGAGGCATGGGATTAGTTCTATCTTCTTATATTTGTTGAGGTCTGTCTTGTGACCAATTTTATGGTCGATTTTGGAGAAGGTACCATGAGGTGTTGAGAAAAAGGTTTATTCTTTTGCTTTAGGATAGAATGTTCTATATATATCTGTTAAATCTAATTGGTCCAAAGCTTCAGTTAGTTTCATTGTGTCCCTGTTTAGTTTCTGTTTTCCTGATCGGTCCATTGAGGAAAGTGCAGTGTTGAAGTCACCCACAATTATTGTGTTAGGTGCCATGTGTGCTTTGAGTTTTAATAAAGTTTCTTTTACGAAAGAGAGTGCCCTTGCATTTGGAGCATAGATGTTCAGGATTGAGAGTTCTTCTTGTTGTATTTTTCCTTTGACCAGCAAGAAGTGTCCCTCAGAGTCTCTTTTGATGACTTTGGGTTGAAAGTCAATTTTATTTGATATTAAAATGGCTACTCCAGCTTGTTTCCTGAGACCATTTGCTTGTAAAATTGTCTTCCAGCCTTTTACTCTAAGGTAGTGTTTGTCTTTGACCCTGAGGTGTGTTTCCTGTAAGCAGCAAAATGTAGGGTCCTGTTTACGTATCCAGTCAGTTAGTCTGTGTCTTTTTATTGGGGCATTAAGTCCATTGATGTTAAGAGATATTAAAGAATAGTGATTGTTACTTCCTATCATTTTTGACATTATTTTTTAAATTTGATTGCTTAACTTCTTTTGGGTTTGATGAAAGGTTACTGTCTTGCTTTTTCCAGGGTGAAATTTCCCTCCTTGTATTGGTATTGTCCTCCTATTATCCTTTTTAGGGCTGGGTTTGTGGATAGATATTGGGTAAACTTGGTTTTGTCATGAAATATCTTAGTTTCTCCATCTATGGTGATTGAGAGTTTTGCTGGATATAGTAGTTTTGGTTGGCATGTGTGTTCTCTTAGAGTCTTCATGAGATCTGCCCAGGACCTTCTAGCCTTCATAGTCTCAGGTGAAAAGTCTGCTGTGATTCTGATAGGTCTTCCTTTATATGTTACTTGGCCTTTTTCTCTTACTGCCTTTAATATTCTTTCTTTGTTTAGAACATTTGTTTTTTGATTATTACGTGACGGGAAGTATTTCTGTTCTGGTCCAGTCTGTTTGGAGTTCTGTAGGCTTCTTGTATATTCATGGGCATCTCTCTCTTTAGGTTAGGGAAGTTTTCTTCCACAATTTTATTGAAGATATTTGCTGGCCCTTTAAGTTGTAAATCTTCACTCTCATCTATGTCTATAATCCTTAGGTTTGGTCTTCTCATTGTGTCCTGGATTTCCTGGATATTTTGGGTTACAAGCTTTTTGCATTTTGCATTTTCTTTAACTGTTGAGTCCATGGTTTCTATGGAATCTTCAGCATCTGAGATTCTTTCTTCTATCTCTTTTATTCTGTTGTTGATATTTGCATCTCTGTCCCCTGATTTCTTCCCACGGCTTTCTATCTCCAAAGTTGTTTCCCTTTGAGTTTTCTTAGTTGTTTCTACTTCTGATTTTAGATCCTGGATGGTTTTGCTTAGCTCCTTCACTTGCTTGTTTGTGCTTTCCTATAATTCTTTAAGAGATTTTTGTGTTTCCTCTTTCAGGACCTCAGCCTGTTGACCAAAGTTCTCCTGTATTTCTTTAAGTGTTTTTTGCGTTTCCTCCTTGTTGGCTTTTGTATTCTCCTGGATTTCTTTCAATGATTTTTGTGTTTCCCTTGCAAGGGCTTCTAACTTTTGATCCATTTTCTCCTGAATTTCTTTAAGTATGTCCTTCATGTGTTCTTGTACCAGCATCATGACCAGTGATTTTAAATCCAAATCTTGTTTTACTGGTGTGATGGGGTATCCAGGACATGCTGGTAGAGGAGAATTAGGTTCAGATGTTGCCATATTGCCTTGATTTCTGTTAGTGACGTTCCTGCGTTTGCCTTTTGCCATCTAGTTCTCACTGGTGTTAGTTGGTCTTGTCAGTGCTGGACTCACCAGTGCAAGCTGCCCCTTCCCAGTTGGCCTCTGGTGCACAGCTTACCCCCTGCACTGCCTGTAGACAGGGTGCTGCTGCCCAGGCTGTTCAGATCCAGAAGCAGGCACCCGAAGGCTCCCGCTGGGGCCTGCTGGATTCACTGGAGCACACTGACTTCTCCCAGCTGGCCGCCCAGAAGCCCCGCTAGCCCCTTGCAGGACCTGGAGCTGTGGTGCGGCCGCCCAGGCTGATCTGGATCCGGAAGCGGAGAGAGTTGAGCTGAGGGCTTCTGCCTGAGGCCTTGTCCCAGATTGTGTCTGTGGACCAGATGGAGCCCGTGTGCACCCCCAGGGAGCACTGATGGTGTATGCTGCTGTGACCTCCCCTGTGTTCCGCTCACTCCACTGGGCAGCCGATCCCCCAACCGGGCTGGCGCTCACAAGGTTAGCCTGGCCGCCCAGGCCCTGAGTCCAGGCAAAAGCCTGGGAAGCCTAGGTCCGAGCAAAGTTCCCCTAGAGCTATGACTGTTAATTGGGTCCGCCAGGTGACCAGGATGGCGGGCGTGCGTGCCCGTGCTCCCTGAAAGCACCGGGAGAGTCTGCTGTGCTAACAACCTCCTGGGCGGGTTGACTCACAGATGGCCCACCAAGCCACCCAGTTCTTGGGGTCAGTCCTGTGCCTTTTGGGGCCTAGACCCCTGCTTTGTTAGCCTCAGGCTATGCCTGTTACGGCCTCGCCCGCCAGAGCTCTCTGTCGTCCTGCAGGCAAAATGGCAGCGAGCGCGCAGGCCCGGGCAAAAAACCTCCTGGCTGGGTTGGCACCCCGATGGCCCCCCGGCCAGCCCAGGGCCTGGGTGCAGGCCAACGCCCATCGGGCTCAGACCCCCCACCCCCGCGGTGTTGGCCTCAGATTATGTTTATGTACCTCAGTCTGTCCGATGTCTCAAGATGGATATGAGCCTCTCCTGACTGGCGGGAGGCCGAGTTCTGAAGTCCTATTATCCTTTGTAGGGCTGGGTTTGTGGATAGATATTGGGTAAACTTGGTTTTGTCATGGAATATCTTAGTTTCTCCATCTAAGGTGATTGAGAGTTTTGCTGGACTCACCAGTGCAAGCTGCCCCTTCCCAGTTGGCCTCTGGTGCACAGCTTACCTCCTACACAGACTGGGTGCTGTTGCCCAGACAGCAGACACCTGAAGGCTCCCGCTGGGGCCTGCTGGATTCACCGGAGCACACCGACTTCTCCCCGCTGGACTCCAAAACTTTTAACATGAGAGGGTATTGCATTTTGTCACATACTTTCTCAGCATCTAATGAGATGACCATGTGTTTTTTTCTTTGAGTTTGTTTTCTTTATCTTTTTTTTTTTTTGAGTTTGTTTTCATAGTGGACTATGTTAGTGGATTTTCTTTTTTTTTTTTTCTTATATTGAATCAATCTTGCATACCTGAGAAGAAGCCTACTTGATCACAGTGAATGATGGTTTTTATGTGCTCTTGGATTTGGTTTGGGAGGTTTTTAATGACTTCTTCTATTTTCTTAGGGGATATTGGCCTGTTTTTATCTGCTCTCGATTTAACTTTGGTACCTGGTATCTGTCTAGAAAAATCTAGATTTCTAGATTTCATCTAGATTTTCCAGTTTTGTTGCATATAGGCTTTTGTAGTAGGATCTGATGAATTTTTTTCTAAGGAAAAGTTTCTGTTGTTATGTCTCCCCTTTTCATTTCTGATTTTGTTAATTTGGATACTGCCTCTGTGCCCTTCAGTTAGTTTGGCTAGGGGTCTATCTATCTTGATTTTCTCAAAGAACCAGCTTTTGGTTTTGTTGATTCTTTATAAGTTGTCTTTGGTTCTATTTGCTTGATTTCCACTCTAAGTTTGACTATCTCCTACCTTCTACTCTTCCTGGGTGTGTTTACTCCTTTTTCTTCTAGGGCTTTCAGGTGTGCTGTTAAGTTACTAGTGTAGGCTCTCTCCAATTTCTTTAGAAGAACACTGAGTAGTATGAATTTTCCTCTTAGCTTTCATTGTGTCCCATAAGTTTGGATATGCAGTGTCATCATTTTCATTGAATTCCAGGAAGTCTTTAATGTCTTTCTTTATTTCTTCCCTGACCAACTTATCATTAAGTAGAGAGTTATTCAGTGTCCATGAATATGTGGGTTTTCTGTTAGTTTTGGTTGTTATTGAAGCCTAGTCTTAGTCCATGGTAATCTGATAGAAGGCATGGGATCATTTCAATCAAGAAGACACCTTTAAAATGCATAACTCAAGACATTTGCATTTTGACAGGCACCTCATTTAAGGTTCACTACTTCTGTTAGGCATAGAAATATCATCTCCCCATAGGAGGAACAATAGGAACCCACCAGTACCTCCAGAGCTCTCAGGGACTAAACCACCAACCAAAGAGTACACATGGAGGGACCCATGGTTCCAAATGCATATGTAGCAGAGGATGGCCTTGTCAGGCATCAATGAGAGGAAAGGCCCTTGGTTCTGTGAAGGCTCAATGCCGCAGTGTAGGGGAATGCCAGGACAGGGAAGCAGGAGTGGGTGGGTTGGTGAGCAGGGGGAGAGAGGATGGGATAGGGAGTTTTTTGGGGGGTGAATGAGAAAAGGGGATAACATTTGCAATGTAAATAAAGAAATTATCAAATTTAAAAAAGATTTTTAAAAAAGAAGAAGAAATATCACCTCCAAATTACTCACTGTTTTACTTTTTACAGACTTTGTTTTTTGTCCACTATACCTAATACAATCTATGACACAAAATAGATAGTAAAATGATGTATTCTCTTTGAACTTTGCAGATAGTACACCAACACTCTTAGAATAGCCAGAGTCCCTGGGTGTTATTGTTCCTGTCTTGACAGCACATGAGATTTATAGGTTAAGTTAATAAAACATCTCAAGAATATCAGGGCAACTATTTTTATAGGGCCATGTGTTGCGTTTCACAATCTTATTGGGGTTGATCACCACCAAGGTACTTAAGTTGTCTGCAATTTGAAGTCATATCTAATGACATTGTGGATGTGCCTCCTCAAGCATGGACTGGATTTATAGATTTGTTTTCATCTTTGATCAGGACATTGTTTTATATCAGACTGCTGAGATGGCAGCATAGTAATCGTTTTCTCTCCTGTGTGGTTAATGGAAATTTTTTTTTACTGCTTTAAGATTCTTCATAAAACCACATTTTCTTCAGCCTTAAGTCCATTTGACTGTCTCTTCTGTGAAAAATGACCTGTTATCCCTTGCAAATATTTGTGCGGAAGCCTTTCCACATGACAGATTCCAGATCTTACCAATGATACCAATAGCGTATTAAGTCAGAGTAGCAGAGCAGCTTGACCAAGGGTTTGAGGTATCACAGAATAAAAATTGTTCTTTTCATTTGAACTGTATCCTCATCTCTAAAAACGTCTATGAACTTCATAAACCCAAAGCACTGGATGATGTATTCCACTTTGTTTCAGAGAAAGCATCAAGTAGCTTGCAGTAGAATCCTGCCACACATTCTGGATTCACATCCTAGGAGTTTTGTAAGAATCAGAGTGGTATCACAGTAACATTCTCTGAGATAGTCGTTTCTGTGGTTCAGCAAACCCTCAACATCAACATCAACAAGTGAGCACTGAGACTCAAAGCATGAGATGATATTCAAAATTTGAAAATAGCCCTTGTTGCCACAGTAACTAAACTCTGCTTGTTGACTAAGGTTCTTGCTGCCTTGCTTCGTATTTGGTATCCTAAAGAAAACATCTCTAGTAGAAAAAGTTTAAAGTGGCAATTGCTCAGCTAATGACACCACAGTTTGAAAGTTTGCCTTCAATTTAAAGAATGGCATTTCTATGCCATTCTTTTAGGAGCCTACGAAAAGAGCCAAATGAGCTGAGGTTCAATTCACTTTTTGCTTTACTTGTTTGCTGCTTTTGGCTTTTAAGACAGGATCTCACTGGGTAGCTTTTGAAATTGCTGTGTAGACCAGACTAGCATTGAACTCACAGAATGCTACCTACTGCTGCCTTTCAAGTGCTAGGCTTACAGGCATGTATCATGATTCATGGCCAGCAAGTGAGCTTAATAGGAAGGAATAAGAGCACCAATTTTCATGAAGGAATAAGGATCAGCTTATATCATTTTTAATTTTTTTTATTCACTTTAAATCCTGGTTGCAGCCCCCTTCCCTCCTCTCTTCCCAGTCGCACCCTTATAAATCTCTCCTTCTCCTCAGAGAATAGGAGCCACCCTTCTGTACCACCCCACCCTGGATGTCTAGTCCCAGCAGGACTAGGTGCATCCTCTCCCACTGAGGCCCATCCTAACAGTCCAGGTAGGGGGAAGGGGACCCAAGGGTGGGGAACAGAGACTGAAACAGCCCCTGCTCCACTTGTTAAATGACCCACAGGAAGACCAACTGCACATTTACTACAAGTGTGTAGGGCGTCTGGGTCCTATGCCTGCATACTCCCTGGTTGGTGGCCCAGGTTCTGTGTTCTCATATAGCATAGTCGATAGTCCCAGGACAGTTGATTCTGTGAGTCTTCTTGAGGTGACCCTGATCCTTCTGACTTGCTCACATCTATCTCCCACTCTTCAGAGGAGGCTTTGTTGGTGTTCATGGGTACCAATACCAAAAGCGATACTCTTCTACATGGTCAGCCTTACCACATGCAAATTTAAATATTTTGCCTTTCTTCCACAATCTGAAGATTTTTAAAAGGTGAACTAAGTTTCACACCTATTAGAAAAAAAAATTATGAGTGCTAGGTCAGCAACAGGAATGATTGTTCCTGTTACTCGGTGCTCATGAATCAATAATAGAAAATTTAATGGAGGGAAAAATATGTCCATTCTTAGTGAGCAAGTTGAATATAGAAAAAAATTCTATATTATAATTAAACAACTTTTTATTCCTTCCAAACAATAAAATAATAATTTATTAAGAGATATTGGGTGGTTTATTTAGCTCAGTGGTAAATGCTTTTCTAGCATGCTCAGCTCCCTATGTCAATATCTAATATAAAAAAAGGAAGAAAGAAAACGGCTAAGCTTTAGTTGTTTGTAGCAATTGGTCTATGATAATGCCCGTACCTCAGAAAAATGTGATGTAAAAAAGACTATGAATATGTCAGAACTATAAAACACTCTCTTAACCACCTGATAAGATTCTTTTGCTTAAAGGACATCACAAAGAAGTGTATTGTGTAGCTTTATTTAATCAATTCAGAATGACCATCTCTGAAAATCCATGTTGTAGCCAGTGGCCTTACCATGGAGGTCATCAGTCTTGTGTGTAAGTGCCCGTGTTGGTGGAAAGTGCGTAGCATGAATAGAAATGTTGCAGTGGCAGTCCTTGACACTGTCGCATTAACCTTGCAGAGTGCTGTGCCATGCCATGCTCAGATGGCCTATTTAAAAATAAGGCTGCTTGATGATGCTGATGATAATGATGATGATGATGATGATAATGATGATGATGATGATGACAATGACCACTGATGGGTTAGTTAGGGACCTTCTGTTGTCCCCTAAATATGATTCCCTCCAGTTGGTCAATTAAGTTAGTTATTTTCCTCCTTGCTATACCAATGTAAATGGCAATTAATATATAAGCAAAAGCTTCTAATACTTCATAAAATCTTTGTGAAGCTAGTAAATATAATTTATAAAGAAGGGTAGAAAAACTATACTTACTAAAAATATGGCATTTAGAAAATATTTTAAACCATATTTATGATGTGTATGATATAATAAAAGTTAAAATATAAAATATAAATAAAATTATATTTCAACATCCCCTGTATTCCTTTTCCTTCTCCATATGGTTTTGCCATAAACAGAATAATTATTAGCATAAGTAGCTATGAAAATATGTTTGTATACTTGAGTTTGTTGAATTGTTGCATAGCTCCAGGTTTTTGTGGCAACTTTGTTTTATTCAGAGGAGAAAGCATTCTGGGATTTGAATGTCCTGGATCTTATATGCTGTGAGTTATGTCAACATATGGAAGAGAAAGCACTGAGCAACGCTTGGCACCTGTCCTGTCGCTTATATTTTAAACCGAGGATTCAACCTTCCTGCTACCAAAGTTCTTCTCTCATCAGTTTGCTGTGTTACATCAATAAAAGCCCTGCTACTAAAGCACCGGGTCAAGGCAGTTCACTCTGAGTCTCCACAGAATGGAATGGCAGCTGACTGACAACAGTGGGGCCATTCAGAAGATGCTTTGCCATAGCAGAAGGGCTACCTGCTGTCTGGCAGCCTCAGGAAGGGATGATCACCGGTCATTCTGCAGTAGCTTAGAGGTCAAACCAAAGCTAGGGTAGTTAGCACTCAGCCCTTCTGAAAGTGGAAATAATGGAAGAGGCTATAAAAACTCGGGGAGAGGTTATGCTTCTTGTTTTCAACCTTGAGTTGTATTAATGTGGGGTATTGCCAAAGCATCTGTCTGTGAAAGTGTCCTTTATTTTGTCTCTTTATTAGAGTTCTTTTATTTTTACAAGCACAGAGCTAAAAATGTTTTTTTTCTTTTGCATCATATATCTGAGGTCTTGGCTTTTCCCAGTCAATTATCAAACGAGTGGCAGGCTGAAGACGGAACAACGGCAATAGAAGTTTACATGTATAAAATGTTCCCTGTCTTGCCACCTATACATATAGCAAAAAATGTTCCATGTTCAGTGATTCACTAAAGGTTGGCACTGAACAAGGAGATGGATGTTTGGGCATTTGAGAATAAGGGCTACCCAGTATCAGACAAAGCACAAGTAGCATCTTAAAGAGCATCATACTGCAACATGACAGAGAATTTAGTTTCCTTAAAAGTTTAACATTATTTTTTCAATATCTTAGAAATAGAGGCAAATTATATAATTACATACACACACACACACACAAATCTAAAATTAATGAAGTTTGATAATACATTTTTACTATAGATATAGTAACAGTTAATGAAATTACTCTCAAAAGAAAAGTGCAAACACCAAAACAAACACAAACCCTTACTCTATAATGGTGTCTTGCCTGCAAGATGTGTGAGCAAAACTTGTGTGAGTAACAAAGCAATAATTGATTTGACTTAAGACCCATTCCACAAGATGGAACCTACTGCCAGTAATACTTGGGTGACCAAGAATCTGACACTAGATACCCCAGGGTCCTAATATTAAACCAATAATAGTGGTCTAAAAAAAGAGAAATGTACTGATAAAATGACTCCAAATTATAATCTACTGAAGTCATTGATCTGTGACATGGTCAGTCAGAATCTTCCTCTTCTGTTAGATGGGAACAAATACAGAGACCAACAGCCAGACATTATGCAGAGTAAGAGACCTTGGAACACTCGGGCCTAAGTAGGATGTTGCCTTTAAATCTCCCCCTCCCCCGTGCTCAGAGAACCCTACAGAAGATGAGGTCAAGTCAAGAGCCAGGGGTAATAGACGAAGCCAAGACTACAGAGCCCTCTAAATCAGCATGAGCAAAGCCCATGTGACCTCACAGAGACTAAAGAAAGCATCAACCACAGGGCCTGAACAGGTTTGCGATAGATCATCTGTGTATATTATGCCTTCCGGTTTAATGATTTTATGATGTAAGAGGGACTGGGTCTCCGATTCTTGAGCCTTCTCTTGGGTTCTTTTTCCTCTGTTGGTTTGCGTTGTCTAACGTCGATGGGATAGTTTTAGTTTTATCTTATTAGATTTTTATTTTTCTTATTTTAAAAAGTTAACAAAGAAATAAATAAATGAAAACATAGCCACTGGGATAAAAGTTAACAACTGAACTGTCAGGAAATTTATTTTCTCTAATAGACAGTATGTAAACCACTCCAAGATAAAGCCTCATGTTTAAAAGTAGCTAGTCAACATAAAATGGACTCCACAGTTTTTCTTTTTCTCTCTTTCATGTGTGTATTTTGTTTTCTTTGGTTGGGGGAGCTTTTATTGTTGCGTTGCATTTTTTGCTTGTATTTTAAGAAATAACTTAAAGTTAGGTATGAATGTGAAGAAGTTCTGGAAGGATTTGGAGGAAGGTAAGAATATGTTAAAAATATATT
This sequence comes from Apodemus sylvaticus, assembly GCF_947179515.1. NCBI lineage: Eukaryota > Metazoa > Chordata > Mammalia > Rodentia > Muridae > Apodemus > Apodemus sylvaticus. The sequence continues at coordinate 29,770,155 of NC_067487.1, forward strand.
TAAATTTCAAAATCCTTTTAAATAATAAAAAATATAAATGGCAAATATTTAACATGATGGAGAACATGAATGGGAAAAGTTAAATATAACAGTGTTTTTATTGCAGTTTACAGTTTTTAGGTTTTTACTACTCTTCGGGGATGACCAGATAATTTTAAAGAAATCAGACTAGTTTATATCCAAGTGTGCAGATATTACCCTAATTATATTAATTGAAGTGAAAAGAGTTGCAAAAACTGTTGGTGTCACTAATCCCTAGGCAGGGTATTTTGAACTGGATAAGAGTAAAGAAATTAACCTGAGTACTAATGTATATGCATTAACTTATTCCTGTCTGCTCTTAATTGTGGATATATAGTGACCACTTCCTCAACAAGTTCCTGCTTTTCTGGCTTCCTTGCTATGATGTGTTAAGCCTGAAATAGTGAGATCAAAGAGATTCCTTTCCCCATACCCTCCCCCTAAGGAATTGATTTGTAGTAACTAGATAAGAAACAGGGAAAGTTCTTTTAATTTTTGTGAAACAGTATAAAAGACAGTGGCTTTTTCTTAAAATATTAAGAGGGTTCAGCATTGGATCTTCCCAAACCTGGGCTTTTCTCCATGGGGAAACTGATTATTGCTTTAACTTTGTTACCAGTTAGTTGGTTTAAATTGTTTGTAGGTTATGTCCTTTTAGAAATCTATCTGTTTGTTATTGTTGCTATCCAGTTTGTGGAACATGGTTTTTTTTTAGTGCTTTCCTAGTGCTCTTCTGCATTTCACCATACTCTTGTTTTAATAACTCACACTTTAGCTCAAATTTTGTTAGAGTCCTTTCTCTTTCTTTGATCTTTTGGGCAAAAGATTTGTCAATCTTGTTAATCTTTTTAAAGAATCAATTCTTTGATTTTATGTATTTTTCTCTTAGGTATCTATAATCATTGGTTTCTATCTTAATCTTTACTAATTCTCTATTGCATTTAGATTTGGTTTAGAGTTTTGTTTTATTTGTTTTGTTTTGTGTTTTGTTTGTTTTGTACCATTGTGTATTATTAGGTCATTTGAGATCTTGCTGAAGTTTGAATAGCACACTTCACTTATAGCTAAAACTCTCCTCTAGAACTGTCCTGGTTGTTTTCAGGTTGTTCTTCTGAAATATATTGTATGTCTTGGAGTTTCAGTGCTGTGATAAAACATCATGACTGAAAAACAACTTGTGGGATGAAATGGTTTGTTTCATCTTACACATTCACGTCACAGTCTACCTTAGCGGGAAATCAAGGCAGGAACTCATGGCAAGAACTGATGCAGAGGCCATCGAAGATGCTGTTCGCCCTCTTACTCCTTCTGGATTTTTTAGCCTGCCTTCTTATACAACCCAGGGCAACCTGCGCATGAATGAAATGTCTCTAGTAAGTCAGGGTCCCAATCATTAATCAAGACAATTCTGCACAAACTTGATTACAAGTCAATCTTATGATGTCATTTTCTCTATCATATTCTTTCTTCCCATATATGTCTAGATTTGTGTCAAACAGATTTGGATCAAAAAGTCAACCAAGTGTTGCTTTCATGTTATTACAGAATTTTTAATTTCCTCCTTAATCCTTCAGTGACAAATTGTTCATTCAAAATGTCCTATTCCTTCTTATTTTGTTCAGTTTCTAAGGCCTCTCTTGCTGTTTTGTCTACATTTATTCCACTTTAGACTGATACTATAGAGAAATTATTTCAATATTCTGTCTTTATTAAGGATGCTTTAAGACAAATGATGTTATTAACTACACTTTCACAGGCTGCTGAGAGGAATATATACTCTCCTATCTCTTGTGTGGAACATTCTGTAGATGGATATTAAATCCACTTGATCCATGCTATTCTTTATTTACAAAAGTCTTTACTGATTTAGGTTCAGAATATATATCTAAATATGAGACTGGAGTGTTGACGCTTCTGACTCTTATTGTATCAGACCTATTTGGTCTTTTATCCTTTAAGACATAATTCTGAAGTACTTAGAACTGTTATATCTCCATGATGAAATGTTAATTTTGATGCAGTAGCATTCTTTATCTTTTTTATTTGTTTTGATGTAAAATCAACATTATGAAATATAAAAGTCACTGTACCCTCTTCCATTTGCTAAGCAGCTCAGTTTCTAAGCTTTTGCTCGTAGTTCAGGGATGCCTTTCTTAACTAGTGGGTTTCTTGGTAACAATGTAGTTGTATCTATCTTTCAATGTAGTCCTTTGGTCTGAGTCCATTCTGCTCATGAAATGTATTCTCATGTTCTCATAAATGAAGCTGCCTTTGTTGCTTATTTAAATATGATTTTAGGAACTGTGTTCTTTGACATATTTATTAGCACAAAACTTGTCTGGAAACATAAAATACTACAGATATTAAAAGCAATTCTAACCAAAAGAATACTGCCAGGGTTTAGCAACAATCATTAATTATACAACATTGCCCTGGTTCTGGCACAAAACCAGAAATTTAGGTCAATGGAACTTAGTAGTTGATCCAGAAACACATCAACCGGGCCACCTAATTTTTGACAAAGATGCTAAAGATGGACAAGAAAAGAGGTGGCTTATTCAATAAATGGTCCTGGCAAAACTGGACACTTACCACAAGAAGAGTGAATTGAGATACAACCTCTCACCATGCATGAAAATCAATTCAAATGCACCAAAAGTCTTACCTGACTAGAGAGACACACATCCATGTTTTTTGCTGCCCTAGTACTATTGGGCTAAAAGAATTGGCCTAGATATTCAGTGGCTGTTAAATAGATAATGCAAGTGTGCATGTATATACTGGAATTGTATTCAGCTATAAGGAAAACTAAAATTACAAAATTTGCAGGAAAAGAGATGTATCTGAAAATTAATATGTAAAGAGGGGGTGACCTAGGCTCAGAAAGACAAATAGCACCTGTTCTGTCTCATATGCAGATCTTAGCTTCACGTTTTCATAGGCTTGTGTTTATGTGGTAATGAATGTAGGTATTCCATTAAACTAGAAAGTGACCAAGATACCAGGCAGTGGTGGCACATGCCTTTAATCCCAGAATTCAGGAGGCAGAGGCAGGCAGATTTCTGAGTTTGAGGCCAGCCTGATCTACAGAGTGAGTTCCAGGACAGCCAGGACTACACAGAGAAACCCTGTTTTGGAAAACCAAAAAAGAAAGACAGAAAGAAAGAAAGAAAGAAAGAAAGAAAGAAAGAAAGAAAGAAAGAAAGAAAGAAAGAAAGAAAGAAAGAAAGAAAGAAAGAAAGAAAGAAAGAAAGAAAGAAAGAAAGAAAGAAAGAAAGAAAGAAAGAAAGAAAGAAAGAAAGGCAGAAAGACAGACAGAAAGGCAGAAAGACAGACAGAAAGGCAGAAAGACAGACAGAAAGGCAGAAAGGAAGAAAGGAAGAAAGGAAGAAAATGACCAAGAGAAGGAGAAAAAGAAGTTTTAAGAAAGTGCAGAGGAGGGAAGGTATCAGAAACCATGGGGCACAAAAGTAGAGTGGGGAACAGAGGAAGAATACAGCGAGGCCAGGGAGAAGGCAGAGAATGTTCAACAGAAATGAAGAATGGGTCAAATGCCTTGAGGAAATTGATTGCTTCATATGCTCAAAAGCAAACTTCAAAAACAGAAAATTCTCTTTGTTTCTACACTTTCTTCCAAGTCTGAGTGCATGAAGAATGATGTACTATGAAATTGTACTAGGAGAAAGTCTACTTTCCGGATGTGCTTCAGATGGGAACGAGACAAGGGAAATTCCTTTGTCTCACATTGCTTCAGACAGTTAAGGTCTTGTAGTTTATTTATCTTACCCTGATCCTTACATCTAATTTATTCACCCATCAGTTTCTCAAATATTTACTGAGCATACACGGTGTACTAGAAATATTCCCAGCTGTAATGAAACATCGTGTCTATCCCAGCCAGACAATAAAGAAAGAGCCATGAAATTAAACTCACATGAATACCGTGGTACATCCCAAGTGGTAACAGATAACTGGTAACTCATAACAGTGATGCAATAGTGCCTTATTTACATGGTGAATACTAAGGGCCTATTTGAAAACATGACCATTAATTGGGACCTGAAAAATAATTATGAGACAATGAGATAAAATGTAAAGAAGGAAACTAGCATGCCACAGGGACAGGAGAAAATGTATACATTGCAGCTATAGAAGCCAGGCAATTTGGAGACAAATGAACCAGGCAGAAGGAAACCAGAGAGACAGTGGGGATCATGGTTGTACCAAGGATGCACAGATAAGTCACCTGTGTGAAACTGTAAAATCATAGAAAAATCTGTTCAAGTTTGAAGGTAAGCCTAAATTTTCCAGTCAGCGTTCTTTCCTTTGTATTCTAGAAGCAAAGAAGAGAAATGAAACATATCTATAGTTCTGGCTGTAATTGAGTATTAATGTATGTTATCTCTACTGCTCAAAATTAAAATAAAACCTTGCTTCCAGATCCTACATCACAATTTCTGTCCTTTATTTTTTTAAAAAATTGCCACCTCATGGGGAGCCGTGACACTCCCATCTACTCCAGCTGGCTGGCCGTGTCATCTCACACTTCCCCAGTAATGGTTCAGATGAAGAACGGGAGGGAGGCCTTGATCAGAGTCTCGCCAGGATCATGAACAGGAAAAGGAAGACAGGAAAAAGCAGGCTCTAAGTGGCTAATAACTTATTCATGAATTCAAACTCTCTAGAATAATTAAAACACCTACTTTCAGCAAATAAGCCATTAAGTACAATTTTGCTATTTTTTAATGATCTAATTTGCACTGTTTCAGGAAGTTTCCCCTAATCTATGTATATGATTATGTAGATCAATGTTTACTTTCTTCCATTCTCATAGACATGCAGCGAAAATAAAGTGCATAAATAAATTGTTCCCTGGTGACCAGAAAATGCTTAATATGTATATAAAACATATAGGTTGAAATAACCCAGATAAGGTTTTAGGGGTGGAAGAGGCCAAGCAGTTTCCATTCCCGATGTTTTTCTTTGAGGCATGGGAATGTGGAAATCACTAGAACACCTAATACTCTTTCCTTTATGATGAATTTGCCAAGTTACTACTCCAATAAACAGATCATTGTAAAAGGTGGTACACTTCTGCCACATGGCTAGAAATATATGATTTCTGTTCAAACAGATTTTTGCTCAAGTAACTCGAAGAAGGAATTTGTTTTTCACCACTTCAAGTCTGTCATTTATTTAGGCCTCAGTGGGGAATAGTGTCTTTGCTTTGGCGGAACTTAGCAATTTGTAGAGGAAAGGATACGGTCCCTGTAGTAAGTTCTGAGGCCAATCTTTTATAGATTACTGACACTGGCAATGATTGATTATTTTCAAAGACAAATACACTTAGTTTTTAATCCTTCTTTCTCAGTGAACCTAATTCTGATATCCTCCTTTGCCATTTTTCCTAAGCAATAATACTAATTCTATTCTTTAAGAATGTAAATTCTTAAAGCAAGCAAGATAGACTATCCAGTATCTACAATATTGTATAAGCTTGTTCATATCTTTGAGCATTAGATTTGATGCACTTAGCAGAACAAGGAAGCAGAGATAGTGAATGTATGACCATGAGCATCACTCATTCCATACACCTGAGAACAAAAGAAAATAGAGACATTCTAGTGATGAACATTGGGGATATATTTTTCCAGTCAACAAGCTTTTAAAGCTCAAGTAGTTCCCCAAAACCATCCTTCATTCATTTGAGGGTTCAGGGCAGAGGAAACATTCTAAAAAAAGTATACATACACACACATGCACGCGCACATGCACACACACACGCGTACACACACACGCACACACACACACATGCACACACAAGCACACATGCACACATGCATGCACACACACATAAATATATATAATAGTATAGCAACATTAAAAAGTGTCTTATAGAAAACTTCTATATAATTCATAAAATAAAAACCATTTATTCACTAATTGTTTGTGAAAGACTTAGGTTAACACCACTAGGTTAGATACTTTTCTGTTGCTGTGATAAAACATCATGACCAAGGCAACTGAAGAAGAAAAAAATCTTATTTTGGTTCTCAGATACCGAGGCTAGGTGTGCATGATGGCAGAGCATACAAAATAGCATGAAAACTGGAATGGAAGCAAAGAGGGAGAGAGGAAAGAAGGAGGGAAGAAGAGAGAGAGACAGGCAGACAGTGAGAAAGACAAGCAGAGATAGAGACAAAGAGACAGAGAGACAGAGAAACAGAAAGGCAGAGAGAAAGGGCAGTGGGAGGATTTTCACTCTCAAAGACCACTCCCATTGACATACTTCCTCCAGAAAAGCCACACATCCTAAACTTAGCCAAACCAGTAATTGGTGACCACGCGTTCAAATACTGAAGAATATGGAGAATTTTTTCCCATTCAAACCACCACAATCACTATTCACCAATTCACCAATTCTGTAGAGCATGTGGACCGACTGATTGCCGTACATATGAATGTTTATCCCCTTCACCTTCATGTCCACCTATCAGAGGACATGAAGAAAGGGGAGAGTTAAATAACACAGACAGACAGACAGACAGACAGACAGACACACACACACACACACACACACACACACACACACACACCAGTGTCTTAGAATGAATTGGAAATAAGCAAAACAAATCAAAGGATAGGGTCTCTCAGGGCAAATGAGACTGTAGAACTGTATTATGCAGCCGTAGTGAGTAGTAATCTAGCACAATTATTTCTTGAGCAAAGAGTTTCTCTGCTCTAAAAATGCCCTAAGCCAGCCCACAGAACAAATTAAACCCAAGTGTATCCACAATGTCGAGGGATGAGACTTCTTTCAATCCCGAATCTGCTGGGCACATAGACCCTGCATGGAAGAGTCTGTTTCTAGTCTCTGGCAACAGAGTTCTAGTATATTAACTAACAGTCATATTGATGGTGACACCTACCAGACTACTCAAAGCTGTTAGCCATTTTTCCAGAGAAATTCAAATGATATCCTGATCTCCAGGGATAGATTAAGCTCAGTGGTGTATGTCTATTTGAGGAGAAAGGAAAACTATTTCTTGGATCTCTAAGGCTTGAGACTCTTAAATCAATAACTAACAATCTTCTAAACCTTGCCTGTATGTAAGCAATCAATCCACAAACTCCTAAAAAGAAAATAAAGTTGACTGGATGTGGCTCTGTGAAGAAAAATCACTCTAAACAATTCTAATCTCTCGAAATAGACACACAAATCCTGTTTTTCAAGACTAGAAATCAGTCATTCAATTTTTTTTCCTGTAAGGGTCAATTTAATGGGCAAAAAAAATGATCTTTAGTCTAAATTCAGGGAATAATTAATGTCGAAGCTTGATTTCAATCACAGCACCCCACGGGCAAGATTCAACTATTTATTTGCCTCAAATCAGTAGTCAGCTAGATAGTAATTAGGCAGGTGCAAAGCTGCTTCTAACACCCTTTGCTAGGACCCAAGTCCTACATATCTCTCTCTGCACTCTGAAATTTAGAGAACGTTATTTGTAGTTGAGCCTCTAAAGTGGTTTATTATTGTGATAACTGTTGTTATCAACAAAACTAATATACAAACCTAGACTTTAAATTAGAACAGAGTATCCATTTATAAGGTTCTCATTCAGATAACCAATAAAGTACACATCTTATGCTATAGACTTGAAATTAAGGTGTTCTAGAAAACTTTCAGACATTAAAATGACATCTGTATTTTGTTTAATGCTATAACTTAGTAAATGTGGTCCATTACTTCCCAGCTATATCTCATTCTAGAATGAAAATATGTAATGAAAAATGTTAGAACGCAAAGAAATTAGTTTCAAAGGCAAGCCAACAGAAGGTAAAGAAAAGACTTGAGGGCTCTAAGTCCATCATAGATGTCTCTGGATGCCATTCTGGAGACACCTATTGCCATCTCCAGATGTAAAAGTTCATAATTATAGACTCTGCATATAATAATATAATGACCTACTAATATCAGTAAAGTTTGATTACATAAGCTTCCATACATCTCTATTTAAATTTACATAGTCCGTTATTTCCTTAAAAGTATCCTGCTTGTATACGGCTTCAAATTCAGATGAAATTCATTTCCAAATATGAAAACTAAGATTGCTGCCAGAAATTCTAACTGCTGTTTGTATGAAGCCAAGCCCAATTATACAAGCTGCCCTTGTATTGTGAAATATTTAAATAATAATATAATATATAAGTATAGTACATATATAAAATATATAATAATATATATAATATATAATATAAATGATAATATAATATATAATATAATATATAATATTATAGTATAATAGCATAGAAGCACATGCTTATAATCATACTTAAAATTCTAACACTGAATAGACATATATATTATATTAACATATAATATAATATAATATAATATAATATATATAAAATAATATAACATAATATTTAAATAATAAATGTGTGTGGGTTAGGAACCCATATACATAAAAGACAAGGTAAAGAATAAAGAAGTAAAATGACTTTGCTTCAGGACTAAGGATGTGGTTTGCTGCATCCATGTCCCATGTGTTCACCTTTATAGGGAATGTTCTGTGTTAACTTAAGAGGTGTTCTCACTATTCCTGAAATTCTATACCCTTGTTTTCCAATCTCAGTGACTACTAAAAAATATTTTATAATTAAAATGTGTCTTCTTAAGATGCATGTCTCCTAGGAAGAAAGTATTGTCTGTTCAAAGGATGTCAGTTTAGGATCTTACTGAGTTTACATCTTCAAATGAAACCATCCACTATTGTTCATAAATGTAGCTAACAGAAGCACAGCATGAGAAATGGAGACATTCTAATTATTTCCCAAACATGAGGTTCTGAACTTACAAGGCTGAGCTTTAACCAAGCAATACAGAAAATGCACATAAGACGCACCCCAGTGTCTTTCCATGGGGTTACCTCCTGATCTGATATACATCCTAAATGTATGGCTCAGTCAGAATAAAAGAGGGAACAGAGTCCAAGAAACCTGAGCATAGGTGTTCTCCCGTCCTGCCAATGGAACTCATACAGAAGGAATATAAAGGTTCCTGGCAATGTGCTTTGTAGTGGAAAGACAACAAACACTGGTGCCCACCTTCATGCCGACTCTCTGAAACAAACCTTTAGCTACATAATAAGAGGAAGAAAGTTTCTTTAGATATTTTACTTATTAACATGAAGCAGTAGCTGTTAAGCAGAATCTAATAAATATACTTAATACAAAACTTACTTTACTGGTATCATTTTTCCATCCTATTCATATTAGAGCACTCTACTATCTTATAGAGAAGTTGAAAACAGACATAGCTAATCTATATCTCTCCTACCCGCGTGCCTCGATCCTTATGATATTGTTCATCTGCCATGAATGAAGAGAGAAGAGGTGTTGCAATCTGCTCTGCTGTTTATGCCTCCTATTAGTAGTTGAATATTAAGCACCTGTGAAATACTTTGTTCAATCAGTCACTCAACCTGACTATCAGGTTTTGTCTAGCTTAAGTGTTATCGGTTCCCTAATTTTGCGAGTCATTGTAAAATATTCAGCTGCAAACTCTCCTCAACCCAAGGGTAAATGGCTTCTTTGGAAAACCAAACACTTAGGACAGGACCCATCAGCATAGATATCTGATCAGCAAGGCAAATGCCATTGGCAGACTTATCTGTTAGAAAGACATGCTCTTCCTATGTGTTTCTAGGAATGCAAACATGTCTAGTGATGCTAAAGTGCCTTTGGCCTTCAGCAATTCTTTAGTTTCAGACTTTATGTCTGGAAAAAAAATCAGAAAATGTACTTCAATTCCATGTTACTTAATTTTTGACATATGCCTTGCAACTTAAGCTATGTTTAGGATAGATCTTGTCGTACGTGTTCTGTCTTGCTCCTATTAAGTTGGATCAATATCACATATAAAGGAAGTGGCATAATGGACCATGATTTATCAAGAAAAGAGTAGGAGAGAATGTCAAATAGTTGCAGCAAGTATGTGAGGGCCCCTCTGCGTGGAGCACAAGCAACTTGAGAAAATCCACTTTCAAAGTTATAATTTAATTTGAGTCACAGTCTGGTGACTCTAGCCAGAGGAAATTTTAAAAAAATGCTGTGGCAATAGTGAATACAGATTCAAAAGAACACTGGCTTCTGAAATTCCTACAAAGAGCTATGCATTCAGCCTTCAGGGAATTTTTATATTGAGGTCCCAGTTATGAAATCATACCATGTCTCCACATAGCAAGGTAGACTCTCATGTGAGACTGAGTTTGAGAATAGATTGGTTTTGTTTCCTCATGATGGCTAGTCCTGCCTACTTTATGCCTGGAACTTTAGCACAACTCATGTAACTATGCAGTAGCCCAGTGAGGAGTCATTACTGTCCTAATTTCACGACTGTGGGTGCAAAAGCCCAGAACAGCACCACATCCAAGTGGCAAAGCTAAAACTGAACTCTAAGCAGTTTGATTCTACAGTTAAATCCCATGCCAATTCACATTATTTTCCTTTCAATACATAAGCATGCCTGTGTGCATATGTGCCTCAATGTGTGTGTGGTGTGGTGTGTGTGTGTGTGTGTGTGTGTGTGTGTGTGTGTGTGTGTGTAAGAGAGATAGACAGATAGACAGACAAATAGACAGACAGAGATTGTATGGTACAAACTTTTCACAAACTCAAATGATACAAATATTATTATTTTGGAGGGTAAAAAAAACTAAAACTTTTCAGAAAAAAAAAAGCTTCCAAATTTATTGTACCAGGAAGTGACTAAAAGCAGCATCGATCTTATTAAAACACAAATACACTTCATATGTGCTTGGCATTAGCTTCTGGGATCACTGTGCTTTACAACTTATACCCTGGGGCTTATACATTTTCCTGAGCTATACCTCCTGGAGGGCACTATTGAGATATGTTCATCATAATAAAATATTTTTAAGCTAGGCATACATAGAAGCACATGCTTATAATCATACTTAAAATTCTACTGAATAGACAGAAGCATGAAGATCCTAAATTTGAGGCCAGCCTAGATTAGACTGTGTATCCAAGACTAGCGAACATGCACTACATAGTGAGATCTTGGGGGAGGGGAAGCACTTGAGGTATAAATAAATAAATAGTTTATACTGTGGTTCAATGGTACAGAACATGCCTAATGTGAACAATGCTCCAGGTTTAAGTCAAAGAAAACAGGTCTCATGAATCCATTGTTCTAATAAGGGAATAAATGCAACATGTTCTCTTTGTGTGTTCTTGAATCTCACTGTACTATCATTTGATAGAGTACCTGGCATGGCTTACATTGAGAGAGAATTTCTCCTGAGTTTCAGGTCTTTTCATAAAGTCTTTACATATCCCTGTAGTTTTCTTTAATTGTAAGAAAAGACATTGCAATCACATGGAGAGGTAATACATTAAGAAATACCAAAACTCTTCTTTAAAAATAAAAAATACTATTCAGTTTCATGTGCATCTCATCCTTTGTCTCATTCTATCTCTGGTGCTTTAGAAAAAAATACCCATCAAAGTAATGTATCAAATTGTTATGGTTTCAGAGACTTAGAAATACAAATCAAAGGACCAGCTGATTCAGTGCCTATTGACAGCCACTTCTGCTTCCAAGATAATGATGACTTCCTTTGTCTTCACATGGTGGAAGAGAAAACAATCACTATTGCTTGTATACATGTAAAAGAAAGCAAAGAAACAGAGAAGCCTTGATGGCCTTTTAAAACAAGGGTCTTTGCTTTATTGATAATGTCTATGGTTTCATAATTTAATCATATCTGAAATTACTTGACTGTTAACAACAGTACCTGGTTTTGGAGGGATGCAAATATTCAAACCATGGCACTGTTTAATTAATTATATTTTTTAAAAAGTCTGCATCAAAGAAACAGACTTCAGAGAAGGTCAAACAGTTACAAAATGTTAGGGCTAATTCTGTCTTTACACACACACACACACACACACACACACACACCAGCTAAAGTGCTAAAGAGTATTTGTATTCACTCAAAATTAAAATTCCCCTGAACATAGTTTTCTAGTTTTTGATCAACAGGTATTTATTAAATATCTGAAGATTTAATGGATCACAGATTCAACCCAAATCTTTATTCCATTTAAAACAAAACACAAATTCTGTTGTCACTTCGGGCTAGCATAATTTCATCATAGAAATGGGAATTTTAGGATTGTTGTGATAATTAACAAAAGAGTTGTCTTTTCTTCTTCTGAGCTTAGCTCCTGTCAATGAGAACCCCCCAACTGTGCATCTGCATATGTCTGGAAACACAGAAAACAGATGCAATCAATCCAAATATGCACTTGTTAGCCCACTAATTTTCTAAAATATTTCTTCAAAATACCTTACCCATCTGACATAGTGTGCAAACATGGTGTTCTGAGTGATTTAATTGTCCTAGAAACTGAAATACATCCTGAACTTGAAAATCCCATTTTAAACAGAAAGAATCCTCCTTAGACTCTAATATTCTAAGATTTCTGCTCTGATTCTTTAAATAACATTCAAGGCCCAGAATATAAGCAAGCTGAAATCAAATTGAGGAGTCTAAGTCTATCGATGCAATTTTCACACACCTCTCCTATTCCACCACAAGCCTCTACAAAATGATTTCTGAGATTGGACCTGCTCCTACAAGACTGTGTAGTACAAGGGCTTTTTTTTTTTTTTTTTGGAATGGTATAGTCATCGCATCAGCCATTTCAGATCCTCTGAGATTCTGGCAACAAAATGGCATTAAATGGAGAGTAGGTGTTCTAATAACCATGATGACCAAAAGAACAGGCAGAAACAGGTGGTCTTGATGTATATCTGACCCATGTGAAACAAGAAACCAGGGAAAGACTTGAATGGCACCCACCTCATATCATAGCTCTGCACAGAAAGACTCAGCCATCCTAAAGTAGAGCCCTTTTGTCTTTACACATACTGAAAGAAACCACACCAGCCACACCCAGGCTTTGGCTAATAAATACTCTTTAGGGAAAGGACAACCATCTCTTATAGTTTTCAGTCAGCTATGGTCCAGCAACTCCATGGCCTCTATGCCTTCTAAACAGTTTGAAGAATTCTGTTCCTTCCTTAGGAATGCTAAAAATAAACAGTGATAGGACACATTCCATTTGGAGAAGCACATATACAGTTCGGAAGATACTGGGGGTGACATTTTCTTAAGTTTTCAGTGATTATAGATATAGGTACTGGAGCTAGATACCTATGATTTAAAGGCAAGGCAAGTTACATACAAGGTGCCTGAATGCAGGAAGGGGGGCTTGTTATAGTGAAAATAACAGACCTAGAAAAGTGTGTTATAACTGGAATAATTAGCGGTATTATTATTTGGGTCTTGTTTAGGCAGCCATATCATTGCTGTATTGTAGGTGTGGCCTCCTTGTTGTTTCTAGGAGACACAGTCTCACAGCAGATTCAAGAATTAAAAGAGATTCCCCAAAAGAAATGCCCTGAATCGGATGTCTTCAGTGGGTCATTGCTATTAAATAAAGAAGCAATGCCATGCCCTCTCATACGTTTTCCAAAAAGAACTGAAGAGGAGAGACCTTTCACTCTCACTGTTGAAGTCAGGCATCACTGATTCCAAAGCAAAATAGAAACAGTAGGGAAAGAAAACAAAAGACCAATAAACTGTGATAAAAGTATAAATGTATTTTTTATTCTCCTGAAGTAATCATCATCTCAGAGACTTACTGACATAGACTGCTAACCTAGGCCTGGTCCTGGAAGATTCTAGCCTCCATACAATCTTATCTAGGGCTAGAGTGTTTTCAGCCTCTGAGACTTGCTTCTCAATAAGCTCACCCTTTCTTGTTCTTTCTGAGCTCTGATTGGCTGTTTCAACCCAGCAGTTCTGTCTAGAACTCCTCTCCAGGCTGATTGATGAATCTGGCTTCTCTCAGTTTCTCCTGAATCGCTCTGCTCAGCCTCAAACTAACTTTGTCAATACATTCTAATTTTCTCATTCTCTGGCTCATTCTGTCTTCACCTGTATCTAGCTTGTTCTCTCTGCAATATGCCTCACTATAATTATCCCAATAAAACTTCTCCCTTTTCTTTTTCTTCATTGCCCTTAAGAAGCTTCCATTTCCTCACTCTCCTTATGAGAGTTAGGCATATCTTATTTTGTCAAATCTTTCCCTGATTTATCACGTTGTCTGCCACCCAGTTAGACATCACTTTCAAACATGGGTGCTTCCTTCTACAAATGAACTTCACCTTTATCGTTTTGGACTAAAGGTGTATTTGTATTCCAGCCAGAGGGATTCAAGGTGTATATTAAGGGCTGAGCTACATCACAACCAGGAACAAATCACATCAGTAAATAACACAGTTTGAGGTTCACAGTGGAATCAAATGACTTGCCACAATCAAGTAACGCAACAATGGTTCAAAAGGATAATAAACCATTACCAAACAGGATTGATGCCTGGGATACAAGGATGGTTTAACATACCATAATCAATCAGGGCATAAATCACACTAATGAGGGTAAATATTACACAATCATCTCAAAAGATAGAGAGAAAGCATTTGGCAAAAGTCAACTACCATTTAGCATTTTAAAAAATAAAACTTAATGACTGAGGAATGAATGCAAATATTCTTAACATAATATGGACCTCCTTCAGATATTCACACTGACATGATACTCAAAATGTAAATGATCAGGAATAAGAAATGGATGCTGAATTCCACTGCTTTCATTCAACATAGGACTAAAAGTGTGAGTTTGAGCTATTAGGGAAAAGAAATAACTGTCATCTAATCAGAAAGAAAAGCGTGGAACTGGCTTTGTTTGCAGCTGGCATGATTTTATATGCAAAAACAAAATGGAATAAACAAAACCAAACACTTCATCAAAACCTTTCAGAAAATAATAAACGAGTTCACTAAAGTTGTAAGATAAAAATAAATGTATAAAAGTTGGTTGTATTTATTTATACAACAAACTGTAACAAACAAAAGAATATCCTAATCTGTAAAAGAAACAATATGAGTAAAATTAGGAATAAATTTAACTAAAGAGAAGAAACCTATAATCATACCAGTGTTGTCAGAAAAAAAAAAAAAGACACAAAATGAGATGTCACATGTTCATGGATCAGAGGAATTAACAGTGTTTAAATGTTCATAGTATCAATGTAATCTACACATTCAGAACAAATTTTGTAGACATGACAAGGAGTGTCTTACTGAAGTTAGAAAATCATGTTGAAACTCACAGAAAATTACAAAGTATACCTCAATAAACAAAGCAGTTTTGAGAAAGAATTATCCAGAAGAAACATCACATTTCCCAACATCAAACCATATGACAAATTCAGATGCCCAAACAATATGGTTCTGGAATCAAAACAAACTCACACTAATGAAACAGAATGAAGAAGCAGAAACCCATGAAAAGTGGAAAAAATACCACATGCAAAAATGTGGTATATATACACAATGGAGTACTATTCAGCCATTAGAAACAATGAATTCATGAAATTCTTAGGCAAATGGATGGAGCTAGAGAACATCATACTAAGTGAGGTAATCCAGACTCAAAAGGTGAATCATGGTATGCACTCACTAATAAGTGGATATTAACCTAGAAAACTGGAATACCCAAAACATAATCCACACATCAAATGAGGTACAAGAAGAAAGGAGGAGTGGCCCCTGGTTCTGGAAAGACTCATTGAAGCAGTATTCGGCAAAACCAGAACAGGGAAGTAGGAAGGGGTGGGTGGGAGGACAGGGGGAGGGAAGGGGCCTTATGGGACTTTCGGGGAGTGGGGGGCTAGAAAAGGGGAAATCATTTGAAATGTAAATAAATTATATCGAATAAAAAAAAAAAGAAAAGAAAATATATTCGAGGATGTGGCTCTGTGGCAGAGTACCTGCCGCCATGCACTGGCTCAACTACCGAGCAAAAATCTACTCGAAAATGAAAACACGGCAATGGAATTGAACTTTAAGAAGAGATACTTCTGTCTCCGGGATCACTGGTCAAAGATACTGAGTAGGCAGGATAGATTCCAAAGAACTGACAGTGGGGACATTTGTAATGATAAAGTAAGTTAATAAAATTGATTGCTGAGTTCTAAAAAAAAAAAAGAAAGAAAAAAAAGAAAGAAAAACACCTTTAAGGTGTGTGTGTGTGTGTGTGTGTGTGTGTGTGTGTGTGTTTCGCCTAAGTGTATCATATGCCCACAGAAGGAGATGTCAGATCCCCATGAATCTATGGGATTACAGCTGCCCAATGTTAAATCTAGGAAAAGAAACTGGGTCCTCTGTAAGAGCAGAAAGTATTGTTAACCACTAGTCTATCTCTCCAGCCCCAAAAAGACATTTTAAAATATGACTGTAATACTAATATCACCCTTAAACATATGTAAAAACAGATTCTTAATATTATCACCTTTAGAAAAGAAATAAAGTAACATTTATAACCAAGTAAACAAAAAGCGACAAGGTTGACGAGGGCTCACGGGGAGAAGGGAACCATTCATTGCACACTCTTGGTGGGAATGTAAATTGGGGCATTCACTATAGAAATCAATATGAAGCACCTTCAACTTAAAAATAAGACTGCATGTGATCCATTCCATTTTTAACTGTGTGCTTCATAAGAATCCAAGTTATTTTGTTATAGCTATAGCCATATATACACATTTCTTGATACGCTATTCATATATCCAGGTTACAGAATCAGCCTAAACACACATCTGTGGGTGAACGGACAGAGAAGACATGGCACAACGTAGCTTTATGCAGTCTTAAAGAAAACATCAATTATGTCATTTTCAGGGAAAGGAGTGGAACTAGGAGATCAGCGCAATGGGTGAAATAAACCAGTCTCAGCCAGACAAGTATATCATGCTTTTCTAATTTGCAGAATCTGGAGGAAGAAGGGACATTAAAATGAAAGGGTATAATTACAGATGTGGAAGAGGATAGAATGTGTGCAAGGTAGGAGAAAAGGGATCACAGAGCTGAAAACACCAAAATACATTACCCGTGTGTTTAGAAATATGACAATCAATCTGTTAACTCTGTCTGGTCGTAAAACCGTTGCTGAGTAAAATCATGATTTGACTCCAGACGGTTTTTGGACTAACTCCACTTTCACTCCACTTACTGCACCAAGGTTCATGGTCACTGTCCGAGATCCAGTTCTCTGCAATACAGGTGTTCTGTGTTTTTAAGCTGGAGTCAATTGAACTGCTGATCACCTGCAACAAGTAGGGGAATAAACCAAGGTTCTAATAAAAGAATATGAATATGATGGGCCATAAATGGAACTCACTGGTACAGCACTTACCAAGAATACTCAAGGCCCTGGGTTTGATCTCTAGCACAAGATGAAAGGAAAGTAATATAGAAAAAAATTAATGTCAAGGAACCTGGATATTCACTTGCCAGAGGATGCTATTTGACTCCATCTTCCCTTTGCTTTAGGCAATTGTCAGTTGTGACAAACCTGAGTGTGTGTGTCGTAATGGAGGAAGATGTCGTTCACTGTTACAAAGGTTACAGTTGATATTCACTTAGCCCCATGCCTTCTGTAGAATATGTAGAGGGGAAACACCTCATGGTACCAGAAACTGATGAAAGACAGAAAATAAGGACCAGGAACAAGACAGACCCTAAAAGCAATGTTCATAGAGGGCCTCATCTTGAGACAGCCCATTCATCTTTCAACTTATAATAGATCAACTTATTCCAATAGCTCCTTCATGATCCAATCTCTTCTCAATAGTGACACATAAGATTGCATATATCAACACATGGCCCTGTTTAGGAGACACCACACTTCTAAACCATGTTCTTCCTTCCCAAAATCTAATCTAATCCCCAAATCTCTCTAGCTCTTTGGAAATATTTATCAGTGCTAACATAACACTTCTATGGCACTAGCTGTAGCAATGGAATGTTCTGAGTATACTGGATACTTGTCAGACATCTGGGGCCTGAATTGCCATAAAATATCCAGGTAACATGGATTCAACTCTTTCTTGCCTTGTAAAAAAAAATGTATCTCAACTTTTACTCATGTCTTCGTGAAAATACGTGTTCTTGTGGTCATCTCTGGTTCCAGCAGCCCATTTCTGCTGAATCGTGGAAAGAAGATAGGCCTTTTAAAATCTAAAAGATACAAAATGGCCCGGAGCAATAATGAGAAAAAGAACAACTGGAAATGGAGCTGGGGCAGTAAGAAACCAGGAAAACCATGACCTTCTAAATGCACTGGACTTTCTGCTCTATGTCCTTATGGGACCGAGGAGGGAAAGGCAACATTACCCTGACAACCGCTCTGGCTGGTGTGTGAAGAATAACTTGGAAGCGATATGTGATATGAAAGTAGCAAGCCTATGATGTGCACCAGTAAAGGATCAACTAAAATGGACGATAGAGAGAAGTTAATTTAGTAAATATGAGAGTAGAAATAAAACTGAGCAGAGATAGAAAGTTTTGAAAATACCAATAGACTCAAATGAAGACTCATAAATACTGCTAATGTTTCTAAAGTACCCTCAAAGGAGTTATGATTAAACCAAGCAGATTATTTTGCTTAGCTTACATGGATGTTGAACTTGTATTATTTTTTCAAGTATAATTTCCATTTTATTTTTTCAATCTATGTTTTTTCTGTCCCTATGAAGCCCCCTCTTTACATGGGATGTGGTGGATAGCAGGGCTAAATCATAGTAGAGATCTTTGGTCCCAAGTTTCATGGGATCAGTCCCTGACTACCTTCCTATGGATAGCACAGCTCAAGCAGTAGTGCAGTTTGACATAGAGTTTGGGAAGCACACAAGTATCAAAGATATTTCTTCCTGTAGCAGCCTCTGTAAAACTCTGAACAATAAACTTCTTAAAGGCCCCATCCTTGCATATGAACGGGGCCCAGTTCACACAGCGAATCGGATGCAGGTGGCCTTGGCCTTTTTTGAAATAACTCTTGTTTCTTCCTTTTTGGTCATCTTGGAGCCAAAACCTGAAAGTGAACTTTTTAATTATTATTATTTGACGTTTCTAAAACATATTTTTAATTTTTGAGATTATATCATTTTCCCCTTCCCTTCCCTCCCTTTCAATATTCCTTCTTGCTCTCTTTCAAATACATGTTTTTTCTTTAATTGTTATGAAATTTGTGTATAAATATATATGGGTATACACATACAGTCTTAATTTGTGTGTGTGTGTGTGTGTGTGTGTGTGTGTGTGTGTTTCAGGACTGATCATTTGGTATTGGATAAACAGCTGGCTTGCTCTTCCCTAGAAAAGATTACTTCCCTGGCTCTCAGCATTTCTTCATTGCCTGTTGTTTTTGTCTATGACTGAAGCTTCCTGGGCACTGCCTCATCCACAATAACGTGTCTATTCCTGTCATCCTCATTTAGGTTATGTCTAGGCAGTCAAAAGTGAACCCAAGTAACGTTGATCATATTCACCTCACTCCATTCTCCCCCTCTAACATCTCCTAACCCTTCCCAACACATATCTTCCTCAATTTCGTGGCCTTTGACTTAGTTAAACGTAGCTCACTGAGTCCAGTTAGTGCTGTATGTATGTGCATGGGTGTGGATCAACCACTGGGACAGGAACAATTTATCTGTGGCTGCATGTCCCACCCCAAAGAAAAGTGAGTGTTCGCACCAGCAGCAATCAATGCGGGCACAGATGTCCTTTATCTATCCATGCTAGAATTCACTTGATCCTGTGCAGGTAACTATAGGTTCACATGTACAACAACGATGTTATGTGCAAGGGGATAGAATTTTTCTACACTTCTCCCCTTCACCCACATCTTACATCCTTGCCATGGTGTTGGAATGGAGGCGACTGACAAAGATTTCCTCCTGTATGTGGCTGAGCACTCACAGTTACACATTCTTATTGCTTTAACCAGTTGTGAGCCTCTGCACTGACCATTGTATGCTGTAATAAGGAACTTCTATGACCAGGGTTGAGAGCTGCACAAATTTAAGATATTAAATATAAATATTGAGAAACAAGCTTGACAGAAGAGAAATTTAGGAAAACTATATAGACTTCCTCAGGCTTTTGGATTTGACTCAATTTACAGGAACAGGGATGACTTCTCTCCTTTTGAATAGGCCTCAAATTCAATCATAAATGATCCATTGAAGTCTTGCCAATGAGTTTATCTTGCCTAGAAGGTCAATATTTTATCATTTAGGCTCCAGCACTGAATAAGACCATTGGTGTCTTCTGAGGTCCCACTGCAGACTACAAAGTGCCTTCTAGTAATATGTAAGCTAGTCGGGAGAGAGAGAACTTCATGATCAGTTCAAGACTGATTTCTCTAAGTCCTATAAGCAAAGTGTATATTATCTTCAAAAATAATGTCTTACCAACTAGATATGATGGGCACCCAAAAGTAATGCCAATAGTTTGTTTGGTTTGGTTACCTCTACAGACTCCCCAACCAATAATTCATTAATGAGCTAGACTTCCTCTGTCTCCAGGAGTTTCATTTAATTACCCATTTCTTGTGGAAGCAACGTTGTTCACTTATATAGGATACTTCTTTTCAAACTCTTCACTTTAAATTATATTTTTATTCGATATAATTTATTTACATTTCAAATGATTTCCCCTTTTCTAGCCCCCCACTCCCCGAACGTCCCGTAGGCCCCCTTCTCTTCCCCTGTCCTCCCACCCACCCCTTCCCACTTCCCCGTTCTGGTTTTGCCGAATACTGCTTCACTGAGTCTTTCCAGAACCAGGGGCCACTCCTCCTTTCTTCTTGTACCTCATTTGATGTGTGGATTATGTTTTGGGTATTCCAGTTTTCTAGGTTAATAACCACTTATTAGTGAGTGCATACCATGATTCACCTTTTGAGTCTGGGTTACCTCACTTAGTATGATATTCTCTAGCAAATCAAAACAACCCTAAGATTTCATCTTACACCAGTCAGAATGGCTAAGATTAAAAATTCAGGAGACAGCAGGTGTTGGAGAGGGTGTGGAGAAAGAGGAACACTCCTCCACTGCTGGTGGGGTTGCAAATTGGTACAACCACTCTGGAAATCAGTCTGGCAGTTCCTCCGAAAACTGGGCACCTCACTTCCAGAAGATCCTGCTATACCACTCCTGGGCATATATCCAGAGGATTCCCCACCATGTAATAAGGATACATGCTCTACTATGTTCATAGCAGCCCTATTTATAATTGCCAGATGCTGAAAAGAACCCAGGTATCCCTCAACAGAAGAGTGGATGCAAAAAATGTGGTATATCTACACAATGGAGTACTATTCGGCCATTAGAAACAATGAATTCATGAAATTCTTAGGCAAATGGATGGAGCTAGAGAACATCATATTAAATTATATTTCTAATTAGCTTACAGATTCATGAGTTTTCATAAGACCTCTTATTTACCCATAGTTTGTGTTAACCCACATGCTACCCGGTCTTTTTCCCATGCTCCTACTCCTGGCCTCACTTGAACCTCGAATCTCCAGTATTCACCTCCTGATCTTTCATATCCGATGTGTTCTACTGTTCCCTCTCTTTATATTTTGTACTTATGTTACAATATCATAGGTTTCCATATAGTTTTTCATATTTCCCTTATTCTTTTTGACCCTTCATCTACCCTTCTTCTCCCATCCATATCCCACTCCCAGGTTGATCCTTTCTGCTCCCAATATCCACTTCTTTACTTTCATTACTTGTATTCTACTCTTCTTCCCCTTCAATATATTCCTCTAATGGTCCATTTCTATTTTCCTGGCTTTACCAGCAATATGTCAGAGAGACGGTTTGTGTCTGCAATAAACAAAGAACCTAAAAATTAATTTATTGTTTGACAATTTCATAATCTTATAAAGTGAATTTCTCCATAAGTTTTGCACTGCCCCCAGTGACTTATTGATTTCCCTCTCACCTCCCTTGGAAACTGGAACCCATTTTCCCCAATAAGCTGCCCTTCCTTCTTCCGTATTTTGTATGTAACTTACTAAACTTAGCTAGACTTTCTTACCCTCTTAGGGTTTTACTGCTATGCTAAAGCACCATGACCACAATAAGGCAGACAGAAAAGTATTCATTTCTTCTTACAAGTCTCAGGTCACACTCCATCACAGAAGGAAATCAGAGAAGAAAATTAGAGGCAGAAACTGGAGCAGAAGCCATAGAAGAATGCTGCTTACTTGTTTGCTCCTAATTGTTTGCTCAATTTGTTTCTTATAGACCCTGCCACTGCCCACCCTGGGTTGGGCTGTCCCATATCAATCATCAATCAAAAAAATCCCCTGCAGATTAGCCTACAGGCCAATCCTGTAAAGGCATTTTCTCAATCAAAATTTCCTCTTCCCAGATGACTCTACTTTATGTCAAGTTGACATAAACTAGCCCCACACACTTGCCCAAACATAGGTGAGAAGTTCTTTACTAGAGCAAGGCAAACTAGTCACTGGCTATGCCACTGAAGAAAATAACATTTCTTGTCCCTCTACTGTTACTCGTCAATAGTCACCAAGGAGGAGTAAGACTTCACAGGCTTCTTATTATCCAAATAAAAGTTGTAGAAAGTCGCAGTTGCCCTGAGTTCATGAGGGCAACAGCTACATCCAGGGACATGCTTTCCCTAAATAAAGTTAGATCTCCATTTGTTCTCTGTGTCACAGTTCAGTCTTTTGCAACCACTTTCCTCAAATTTTATCAGGTACTATAGTAACATGACATCGCGCTAGTCTTCACTCCTATTTTAAATAAGTATCTGAGACTTTTTAAAAAAAATCGTTCAAATTATATCTTGTTTCTCTTTCCTGTGCATTGAAGCAATATAACACACTTTGTCAAAAAGAGTATCACGGGAAGGGTCAAGCACCACAGATGTTTCGATGAGAGCTCCTACCTGGCCTCTCGCATCGTTGTTTTTCTGGCACATTTTATGTGCTAAACATTTGATTAACATCTCTGCTGGTTCCTCAGAAATTTCAGGGCAGGTAAGTTTGACACTCCTCAATTACAGAATGAGAGCAGTAAAGAGGTCAAATTAAATGCTTCCAAGCAGAAGGAAGACTTGGCCTTGAATCGAGGGAGGGCCCTCAGAGTATGTTAGTCTTCATTATATGTTCATTAATTTTGGAATGAATTGACTGTCATTGGCTGATGGTGTGAAACGGTTGGAATTGTGAGAGAGCAGAATAGAAGGAAGCTGGTAGAGGAGCCATTATTATTTCTCAGGAATTCTGCGCCAAGCTTTCAGCTGTGCCACCTGGTTTTATTTTAACTGAAAGTGAGATCTTGAAGGTAAAATTTGAATAGAACTCTGTTAGCTTGACAGAACAGAAATGCTTTGTTATTAATCAAGAGGCAAAGAAAAAATTCATATTACTCAAAAAGCAATATTAGCTTTAGAGCAGCATTCACTCCACAAATGCTTTGAAAGTACCGCAAGGATTAAATTTACTTGCAATAAAAAAAAAAAAAATGGAGGATAAAGAGCCATGATGTTTTGGAATGTGTGGAGTGTCTGACCTCTGTGTTCACCTAGACTAAAATGCACAGGAGAGCCTGTTGTTTTTTTGTATTTTTTGTTTTTTGTTTTTTGTTTTTTGTTTTTTTGGGTTTTTTTTTTTGTTTTGTTTTGTTTTTGTCCACCACATCCTGAATGCACTGCTATGCTACTCAGAGTGTGTCAAGATTGTGGTAAACATACTTATTAAATATGCTTAATTCACTCTGTTACATCCATAGATTGTGTTCTTATAGGTCTGGTCTGAGTAAGAAATTAAGGATTTGCATTGGCTATTGCTATTATTGTGCTAATGGGCAGAGTATTGAAACAACTCCTAATGGCTTACATGTCTACTCACCAACTTAAATATCTCTCAGCCCTCATCACAGAAGCATCCTTTTAGCAGATTGTGATGAATACAGGGACTAACAACTGGTCCATGTGCAGAAAATAAGAGACTTAATGGGATGACCAGTCCTAAATGGGACAATATTACACTCATCCACCAAGGTTTAGAAATCACTGAAAAAGAAGGGCTGAAAAGATGCTAAGAGCTGAAGGTGGTGGATAACGTTAGGGAAACAGTGTTTTATGGCCACATCAGGGCAGGGGCACGTACAAGCTCACTTTGTTCTTGACAGCATGTACAGAAGCTGTACAAGCTCAAGCCAGACAGAATCTGAGCATGGGAAGGGGTAGGTGAACTTTAAATCCCACCCCTAGCTGAGGAGCTCTTAGCACTTGGTAGCTGTAAGGAGAATAAGAATTTATCACATCTTGTAGGTATGACTCCAGGAAGGCCAACCGATCTCCTGGACACCTAAGAGTATTCAAGCAACACAAAACAACGTGTGGAGGGCTGTGGGGAAAAGAAGTAGGAGTAGGGATGGAGAGAGGGGCATACATAGAGATAGGGAGAGAGAGCACACAACGTTGGAGGGATGAGGAACTAGGTAGGAAGCTTGGGAGTTAATATGATGAAAATACATTGTATGAAAGCATCAATTAAAATCATTATTTACAGAAGGAATTTGGTTTCTGTCTTTTAAAAAAAAAAAAAGACTCCTAGAGAGATTGCAGTGGCAGTGGAAGTGCTAGGTTGATAACCAGCAGAAGGCTGGGCATACAGCCCAAGAACTGTTGCTGACTGCCTTATGAATGCCCTCCTTCCTTCTGGGGGCCACATCCTCCTGGGAAAATCCTGGTGCACAGAATACAATCATCACGTGTAAGCACTTAAAACAGTCATCCATGTCACCTCCCCTGCGAAGCATTTCCTGAGTTCCCCCAAGTTAAATGAGCTCTTTAATGCTTCCAGATCTCTGTTTAATACTTTTATTATAGCATTTATCAAATTGCATTATAATTATCTTCTTATGTGACTCATTCCTTTAGGAAAATAAGAATGACCTGAATATGGTGGGTTCAGTTTTAAATCTCGGCCATGTTGCACAGTTCTTGGCACAAATCAGGCACTAAATTAATGTTTTCTTCTCTTACTCAAAAGGAGAAGGGGTTTGTTTTTGTTTCTGTTTTAAGAATCATGAAGTTTCATGAATACCTAGAAAATTAGAAACTGTGACATTTGAAAAGATAAAAATGTTTCCTAGTCAGGTCAGGCTGAAACAATAATATATACATAGACTGCACACTTAAACAAAAGCAAATTATTCTTCAAGTATATGCAAGAAAGAAATGCTGAGATCAAGGTGTCAGCAATGTAGATTTCATGCGGAGTTTTTCTCTTGGTTCTGAGCCACTGCCATCCCCCTGATAACTCATGTTACCTCTTTCTTATGTGTTCTTGGGGACAGATAGGAATTTCTACAATGTCTCCTCTTACAGTAGTGTCATCATTAGAGTTCCACTCTCAACATGTCAACGAAGCCCAGACAGCCCCATCTCCAAACACTGACCAACTGAGAATTAGGGCTTCAGCATATGAATTTCCGAGAGATGTTGTCTGCAGCAAAAGGTAGTAAGTAGGTTGTCTGAGATTGGCTTTCTCTCTGAAGCTTCTACCCTTTAGAATTAAGCAAACTGGTGTCAGGATTCTGCATGATTAAAACTGGGGGCATTGCTTTTCCCACCACAGGCATGGGAGAATGTTGAATGGATCTAGAAGCACACATCATAGTCAGAATATGCCCCTTGGTTCACTTGGAGGCTGTTGCAGTTGATACAGAAGCCTAAATTGCTAGAAGTGCCACACTGAAACTCAGCAGGGCTGACAACTGGTGACGCCTGCATTTTCTCCCTTTGAATGCTGAGAAAATTCCAGTGTGCTATAATTTTTATTAATTTATTTGATAATTCGATAAACATAATTTAATATGTATAATAACTATCATTAGCTTTGTTTGTAGGCAAACTCTTTTAATGAGGATGCTGAGGGAAATGTCACACACTGCAGTATTTGTATTTTTTTCCCCGCAGTCACAATACATGGTTGGCTCCTTATAGAGAGGTTGATATTGAACTGAAACCCAGTCCATCATCTCTATGTGATGCCAGGGGCCAGTCAAACTGTTCTGGATGCCATAGAGTCATCCCCAGGTTTAGTTCAACATAAGGGATAGCAGGGAGGCGCTATACCTCTGGCAGGGGGTAAGAAAGAGAGGGGAATGAGACTGGATTAGAAAGTCATGAGTGCTTTTTCTCTCTCAGTCAGTCTATGACACAAGTTAGTAATATCCCACCTACAAAAACACTGGGAAGTGGGAGAGGATGTGCCAAGTCATTAAATCGCAATGAAGGAAGCTATGACAATGGTCATCTCGGAGTATCTTGATGAAATGGAGTGCAGAGAAGAAAATGAGGCAGCCCTGAAGTACTGACAGCAATGGAAACCAAAAGGAACATTTTTCCCCTCTTGTGTATCATGATTTCTATCACACACTGCTGGTCATCTCCTCCTCTGAACAAACTCTGCTATTAGCTGTTGGTAAAGAAAAGGAAGTGATGGTTTAAAAGAGTATGCATTTAAATGCCTCTGTTTGATTATTTTAGCATCCAGTAGCTCCAGTGTCCCCACCTCTGGGATTGGTCTCTGGCAACAAAAACTGCTGTTGTGAAAATGAACAAAGAAATGGGGTGGTACATGATTCTATCTACAGAATGAAGACAGAGATGACCCCTGGCTCACAGCCGTGCGTGTGTGCTACTCAGATGAGCAGAACATACTCCCAAAGGTTCTGTCATTGACCATTCGACTGTTTTGATGTTCATCGGAGTTTATCCCATCTTTTATATTTATGCCTTATTCCAAACAAATAAAATACAATACCATGAAGAGATGAAGGTGTAGATTAAAAGCTTTTTCAAAACAAGATCAACATTAAATCTTGAAAAAAAAAAGCATAATTATAGTTTGGGGATTTTTTTTCACATTACTTTGATAACTTTCACATCTACTTGGAGTACTGGAAAGGCAAGGTGTCCTAATTTAGGAAAAGTCAATTCCAAATTTAACCTGCCCTTTCTTGTTATTCTCCACAAGAGTCTTTCTTTAAATCATGAATTAGAAAGAAGCAAAATTATTATCATTACTACAACTGTTTTTAAAATATCATCAGCATCTTGAGATGGCCTAAGCCTATATCCTTTTTAATTTAGGTTTAAATTTCATATTTGTATTTTTGATGCATCTGTTGTCATCCAGAAATACACGAGGAACACAGCTACCATCAGGAATATTGTTGAATACTCCCAGGTTTGTGGCTCAGCATCTTTATTTTGGTCCTTTGCTCTTGTCTCTGAAGAGCCTGAAGTAGTCCAGTCCAGGTACCACCCTGCTGAGTTCTTCTGTATTTGTAATATTAAAATAGAGAAGGCTATTTTACACAGCTTTCTATTGTTATAAAAAAATACCTGATATAATCAACTTATAAATCAAGAACACCTATGTTGGTGTATCTCAATGATTTGGAGATATGACAAGGCAGCACATCATTTAGAAAGCATATGGCAAAACAAATCCACTCATTCTGTGACCAGAAAGTCAAAAGAGGAAAGCAGGAAGAGATGGTGTGCCCACATTCTCCTTAACATAAGCTCCCCATGACTTAGACATAAACCATTAGGTTCTGATGCTTAGTGGTTCTACTACTGTGCAATAGTGTCATTGTGGAAACAAGGCTTTGACACATGAGTCTTTGGAGAAAGACATTCATCCTACATTTTAGACTTCTTGAGTTAATAATGAAGACTTTGTAAAAATGCAGTCAGAGAGGCAAAAAAGAAAGGCAAAGTGTACAGATTCAACGCAATACCCATCAAAATCCCAACTCAGTTCTTCAAAGAGTTAGAAAAAGCAATTCTCAAATTCATCTGGAATAACAAAAAAACCCAGGATAGTTAAAACTATTCTCAACAACAAAAGAAATTCTGGGGGAATCAGTATCCCTGACCTCAAGCAATACTACAGAGCAATAGTGTTAAAAACTGCATGGTATTGGTATAGTGACAGGCAGGTGGATCAATGGAACAGGATTGAAGATCCAGAAATGAACCCACACACCTATGGCCACTTGATCCTCGAAAAAGGAGCTGAAAATATCCAGTGGAAAAAGATACCTTTTCAACTGGAGGTCAGCATGCAGAAGAATGTGAGTTGATCCATACTTATCTCCTTGTACTAAGCTCAACTCCAAATGGATCAAGGACCTCCACATAAAGCCAGACACTCTGAAGATAACAGAAAAGAAACTGGGGAAGACCCTTGAGGACATCGGTACAGGGGGAAAGTTCCTGAACAAAACACCAATAGCGTATGCTCTAAGATCAAGAATTGACAAATGGGACCTCATAAAATTACAAAGTTTCTGTAAGACAAAAGACACCATCAAAAGGACAAATCAGCAACCAAGAAATCGGGAAAAGATCTTCACCAACCCTACATCCAGCAGAGGACTAATATCCAATATATATAAAGAACTCAAGAAGCTAGACCCCAGAAAACCAAATAACCCTATTAAAAATGGGGTACAGAGCTAAACAAAGAATTTTCACCCGAAGAACTTCAGATGGCTGAGAAGCATCTTAAAAATGCTCAACATCATTAGTCATTAGGGAAATGCAAATCAAAACAATCCTGAGATTTCCCCTTACACCAATCAGAATGGCTAAGATTAAAAACTCAGGAGACAGCAGATGTTGGCAAGGATGTGTAGAAAGAGGAACACTCCTCCACTGCTGGTGGGGTTGCAAATTGGTACAACCACTCTGGAAATCAGTCTGGCGGTTCCTCAGAAAACTGGGCACGTCACTTCTGGAGGATCCTGCTATAACACTCCTGGGCATATACCCAGAGGATTCCCCAGCATGTAATTAGGATATATGCTCCACTATGTTCATAGCAGCCCTATCTATAATAGCCAGAAGCTGGAAAGAACCCAGGTATCCCTCAACGGAGGAATGGTTACAAAAAATGTGGTGTATATATACACAATAGAGTACTATTCAGCCATTAGAAACAATGAATTCATGAAATTCTTAGACAAATGGATGGAGCTGGAGAACATCATACTAAGTGAGGTAACCCAGTCTCAAAAAAATCAATCATGGTATGCACTCACTAATAAGTGGATATTAGCCTAGAAAATTGGAATACCCAAAACATAATCCACACATTAAATGATGTTCAAGAAAAACAGACGAGTGGCCCCTGGTTATGAAAAGGCTCAGTGCAGCAGTATAGGGCAATACCAAAATGGGGAATTAGGAAGGGGTGGATGGGGGAATAGGGGGAGGGAAGAGGGCTTATGGGACTTTCGGGGAGTGGGAAGCCAGAAAAGGGGTAATCATTTGAAATGTAAATAAAAAAATATATCGAATAAAAAAAAATAAAGGCAAAATGAAGAGGTTTCAACAAACTGACTCACGAAGATGGTTTTGAAATCCTGTATAAGGCTATTCTTCCCAACAGAGTGTGTGTGTGTACATTAGAGAGGATTGGTTTTATTCTCTTTCATTTATCTTTTTATTAGATATTTTCTTTATTTGAATTTCAAATGTTATCGTCTTTCCTGATTTCCCATCCAAAAACACCCTATCCCAGCCCCGTTGCCCCTGCTCACCAACCCACCCACTCCGCTTCCCTGTCCTGACATTCCCCTACACTGGGGCATCGATCCTTCTCAGGAACCAAGGGCCTCTCCTCCCTTTGAAGTCCAACAAGGCCATCCTCTG
This sequence comes from Apodemus sylvaticus, assembly GCF_947179515.1. NCBI lineage: Eukaryota > Metazoa > Chordata > Mammalia > Rodentia > Muridae > Apodemus > Apodemus sylvaticus. The sequence continues at coordinate 29,799,898 of NC_067487.1, forward strand.
TTACATATGCAACTGGAGCCATGTGTCCCTCCATTTGTACTCTTTGGTTGGTGGTTTAGTCCCTGGGAGCTCTAGGGTACTGGTTGGTTTATACTGTTGTTCCTCCTATGGGGTTGAAAGCTCCTTCAGCTCCTTCAGTCCCTTCTCTAGCTCCTCCATTGGGTAATTTGTGCTCAGTCCAGTGATTGGCTGAGAGCATTCGCCTCTGTATTTGTCAAGTTCTGGCAGAACCTCTCAGGAGACAGCTATATTAGGCTCCTGTCATCAAGTGCTTGTTGGCATCCACAATAGTCTCTGGGTGTGGTGACTGTATATGGGATGGATCCCCTGGTGGGGCAGTCAATTATTTAATCTAATATTGGAATAAAAATGAAGGGAAAACCCTGACTTTTAGGCCTAGAGAACAATATGGATAATAGTGATACCATACTCTGAGACACCAGCAAGAATGCAGGGCAACAAAGGCAGGGAAGAAGAGAACTTGGGAATTCAGTCTGGAACATCATGGGTTTTGAGACATCTCTAAGATACAATGTGAACAGGAGCACTGGAGTACATTGACCTTACTAGGTCTGGTGGCTTCAGGATTTCGATCCAAGCTATTTTGGAGGATGAAGTAAGAATATTTCGAGTGAGACTCTGTCAAAATACATAGTAAAAGGAAGACTACAGATGTGGTTCAATAGCAGAATGCTTGTCTAACTTGAACACAGTCCCAAATTCTATCCCAAGAGCAAGAGAGAGAAGAACGAATGAAAAGGAATGTTGACATTGGGGAAGGAAGGAAGGAAGAAATGGTGAGACAGAGGGAAGAAGAAATGGGTAGAGGCAGGAGGAAAAAAGAACATGAATAGAAACCTGTGAAAGAAACTACAGTTTCAGGATAGGAAGACTATAGAGACAAAATTCTCAAATTCTGTTTGACTTTGATACTGTTTAATTATTTAAAATTATATTTTATACAAATTTGTGGGTCATAATTTACAAATAATAACTACAGTTGTAATTGCTAATTCATTTATTTATGGGCCAAATGCTAGACATGGAATCTTGAACGAGATAAGATTCTGTATAATCCATGGCATGCAAAATGTACTTCTGCATTAAAAAAAAAAAAAAGATTCACGTACCTCTGAAGAGACTTGAGGTCCCAAGGAATGGAGCGGTATGGTGGGTTGGGGTGAGGTGGGATGGAGTGGTGGGGACACCTTCTTGGACGTGGGGGTAAGAGGTATGGGATGTAGAACAGTCAGAGGAGTACATGTACATGGAGAGGAATAAAGTCTGGAATGTAAAAAAAGTTTAAAGAATTAACAAAAAGAACTTCCTTCAGTATCATATGAGACAGATAGTCTAGTATCTATAAAATCACCCCTACAACCAGATTTCTGGGTCCAAAGTCAAAGCCTCATCAGTTGTTGTTTAATATTGGAAAGTCTCCTGAAATTCTGTTATATTTCTTTTCTATTCATCTTTAATGAAGAGCAATAATAGTTACTCCCCATATAGTTGTTATGACAATTAAAGCAATTGGAACATTCATTGGCTTGGAATATTCATAGCAAATCTGATAAAAGTGTCCATTATTACCAGTGCCACCCAAGAACACTCACATCAAACAAACCAGAGATATTCAAGATGCTTGTTTATTGGATTAGTTTTCATGTGCTTCATATTATCTGGTAAAGTTGAAGATTGCACTTTTGGCAGGGAAAAACAATGAGACTCAATAAATAGACAACATTGTGAGTGTTTCTGTATGTGTGTCCTAATTGCTCATGTGGGAACAGTAAGGTTTTTCAATACAGAAGTGCAGATTCAGTAAGGGCTGAAGGGGGAGGGGGAAATGAGACAGAGGAAGAAGACAAGAATGAGGAGGAGGAGACTGATGATGATGACGATGATGATGATGATGATGATGATGATGATGATGATGATGTTAACAATAGAAAATACTCAAAACACATGTGAAGTAAAAGAATGAATGGCTGAACCAAGAAACCAGTTATGAAGATCAGAATACATTCAGCTTCCTTTAAAGCAAAATCAGATGAATGCACAAAAGGATTATAATCCCTCTTCACCAGAGAAGAAATGCACAGCCCAAGATGCCAGCTTAATCCCAACCCCTGTCAGAGCTATGAGTTAGGAGACAGGGCTGAAGAGTGAAGGGCAAACATACTTCACTAGAACACGAAGGTGTCACTTAGCAGTGTCCCTTAGTGACATATAATTAATTGCCTGCCAGCAGGAACCACACTAAGAAAAATATGAATTATAGTGGAAACTGAAAAAATAATTGCACAATTTTTAGCAATCTGAAGTTAATTTTACTGATATTATATCATGGAACCCTGAGCATTGTAAAGACTCCTGGTGAGAGAAGAAAGCAAGAGTTGGTGCCGCCCATTCATTTGACTCACATTGGCGCCTGGTCACACCCTAAGCATGAGCCTTCTCATACTGCCAGTTTCCCATCAAAATCAATAAAACCATGAATTTATTACCAAGAGGACCACTACTGTGGATGTATGGTCTACAAGCGGAGTACTTGAAACTAAATCCTGGCGGTAATGAGATGCATTTTATCCCAAAGCATTTTTTTTTCAGTCACAGATACCAAATATTAGTAGGTCGTTGGATCTGCAAAATCAATTTGCTATGCTCTACCGTGGGCCAATGCTACCTATATCATTTTAAATGACTGGTTCACAGTCATGGATGTGATGGCTCCAATTAACCTATTCCATAAATATATTTTAGTAAAGTCAGACCAAAGAGATTAATGTATTTCAATTTGGAAATATTATTTGAAGTTGGCTGGTCCTAAGAGATATTAGATATATTACCACTGACCATATGCACAAAGTCATGAACTAATTACCACTATGCCACTCTAGTAGCTGAGATTCTGTTCCTCTGCCAACCACCATGGTTCCACTCTGCCATTTACTGAGAGCCACAGGAGAAATCTAATAGTCTGAATGTATATTGAAAACAAGCAGGGGGCGGTGGCAATATCCGAGCACATATCTTTTGTAAACGATACATGAACAGTACAGTCCCATTATAATTCAGAGGAAGAATTAACTGGGAAATTATGTCTAGATTCTTACCAATTATCATGTTTTAAAAATGCATCAAAAAGCGCGATGCATACTTTTTTCATAAAGGACAGTGAGTATTAAAGAAATATGTAAACATAAATGTACTTTACTATTATTTTATCCATACAAGATTTTGTATGTGTATGTGTATGTGTTTATACATATATGTATATGTGTATGAACAGTATATTAATGAAGTATAATAAATTAAACTGAATAGATATTTTAGCATATTTAACAGAGTCTATAACTGAGTCATACTTTTCTCCTGTTAACTTAGAAAAGAACTTGTGTGTTTCTATTCTTTCACACAAATCCAATAGAAACAACTCCTACTCAGAACAGGAGTTTCATCTAGGAGGCACACTGAGCTTCACGCCCTACCTATCTCTATGTCATGTGCTCTCTGTATGTTGCCCTCAAAGGGAATTAATTTTCTCTGTAATACTGACTTGGAAGCATAGGTCATAAATAAGAAAACTATTCTTATTTGATTTTTACTTGACCTTGAAGGCTTCCTTTTTTACTTTACACATTTGAAAATGATGGTCACATTGAACACCAGCTGAGTGAGAGTTATTGGGAAAGTTATGGAACGTCTCGGGTGCCAGCCAACTCCTGTGGTTTCCAAAGAGTTCACCTTGCTGCTGACTAACACAGAGCTGGAGCTGCAAAGTTTAGACTCCCTAGTCGATAAATTTGGAAATGTATTAAAAGTAATACATGCTTTACGAAATTCCAAATATGTTGAAACGTCCTTAAAATTTGGAAATTCCAGATTTTACATATGACAATATGAATAGTGTACGCTCCCCACATTCTACCTTCTATAATGTGATGTGTCTATGAGTTTAAGAAACTGAAAATAGTTGATAAAATTACATCACTATGTCTGTATGAAGCAAAGGAAAAATAAGAGAAAAGTCAAAGAATGAAAAACCCTAGCACCTGCCACAATGAATTCTTTTTATTCCTCTGATCACTTCTAGACTTCAAGTTTGTTTAAAGCTGCCATTCCCAATGTACATTTCCTTCTGATACCTTTGTTAGATTCCCATTATTAAGTACTTTATGTGAAATCACTTTGTATCTACAGCACTATCTGTTATCTTGTCTCAAAGCCATTATCAAAGAAGAATGTCTGTGTCTTCATTGAAAAACCTGTTAAAATATTTCATGTGACAAATAAATATTAAATTTGTAAATTAAAATATTAAGAAAGGAAACTCTGGGGTAAATAGAGCAGAGACTGATGGAAAGGCCATCCAGAGACTGTCCCACCTTGGGATCCATCCCATTGGCCAGACACGATTCCTGATGCCAAGAAGAACTTGCTGACAGAAGCCTGGCATAGCTGTCCTGAGAGACTCTGCCAGCACCTGAAGAAGACAGATGCAGATACGCACAGCCAACCCTTGGACTGGGCCTGGGGACCACAATGGAAGAGTTAAGGGAAGGACTGAGGAGTTGAAGGGGATTGCAACTGCATAGGAAGATCAACTGACTGGACCATCCAGAGATCCCAGGGTCTAAACCACCAACCAGAGTTCACATTGATGGGTCCATAGCTCCAGCTACATATGTAGTAGAGGATTGCCTTATCAAGGAGGGGAGGTCCTTAGGCTTGATGTCTCAGAGAAGTGAGATGCTAGAGTGGTGAGGTAGGAATATGTGGGTGGGTAGGGGAGCAGCCTCATAGAAGCAAAGGGGAGGGGGTGGGGATTTTCAGAGGGGAGAATGTAAATAAATTAAATAACCAAAAAAATTTATCAACGTTGGAATCCTGAGAGCTGTTCCATTAAGTAAGAGAGCTTCCTATGCAAACACGAAGACATGAGTTCAGATCCTCAGTACCTTTATAAAACAGCAAGGTATGGGAGTACATGCTTGTAAACCTAGAACAAGGAAAGGGAGTGTGGGAGACTGGGGAGCAACGCATAGGCCCAGAGGGTCTCTGAAGCTCGATTGCTAGTAGCTTAGCTGTAAAGCTGGGAGTTCCAGATTCAGCAGAACACTCTTTTGAGATGATAAAGCAGAAGATGACAGAGAAACCATTTCTCTTCTATCTTCCCATGATTTTCTCTAGGGTCCACACATATGTATGCAGGACTGCACCTATACACACATGCATACTATACTTACACATGCAATAGGAATGTCACATTTTAAGTATCTAATGTTGTAAGTTAAATTGTGACCCCCTCATACAAAAAAGTATATTTTTGAAGTCTTAGCCTCAAGTACATTACAATATTACTTCATTTGGAATGCTATAACTACAGAGAAACTGAAATAAAAGAGACTCAAGGACAGATAAATATATAAATATGTAATTATATATTTATATATTTGATTATATATTATATAATTAATATAATATATTTATTAATAATTGATGGTATATTATATAATTAATATATCCAGCCACCTCATAAATTATAGACACACACACAGGCACACACACAAAGAAAATTATGTGGAAGAATACATGAAGAATGTATGAAGGATACATGATGTAATAAAGGCAAATAGTATCAGAGATTAAGAGCAAGCCACCAGGGCTGGAGAGATGGCTCAGCGGTTAAGAGCACTGGCTGCTCTTCCAGAGGTCCTGAGTTCAATTCCCACCAACCACTTGGTGGCTCATAACCATCTGTGTAATGGGATCTGATTTTTTGTAATGCCCTCTTCTGGTGTGCCTGAAGACAGCTACAGTGTAGTCATATAAATAAAATAAAATAAAATAAAATAAAATAAAATAAAATAAAATAAAATAAAAAGAGCAAGCCACCAAATGCTCTGAAGAGGAAACAAAGGATTTTCTGAGTTTCAGAAGGAATAAAGTTCTGAGAACGCCTTTGTTTTAGACTTTAGTCTGTATATTAATAAACTGACACAATAAATTTCTATTGCTCTAAGCTACCTAGTTTGTGGCACCTTATTGCAACAGCTCTTGAAAATTCATAAGCATTCTGTTTCAAAACAAATGCTGAAATTTAGAGGTAAATCCTTGCACTGATAATCACTTGATTATTGACAAAGAACACATTATGAGGAAAGAACAATCTCTTCAATAAATGAGGCTTGTATAACCTGATATTCCCATGAAAAGGACTAAATTAACCCTTTATTCCATGCTGTATAAGGTGGTGGTGGCGCACGCCTGTAATCCCAGCACTCTGGGAGGCAGAGGCAGGCGGATTTCTGAGTTCGAGGCCAGCCTGGTCTACAAGTGAGTTCCAGGACAGCCAGGGCTATACAGAGAAACCCTGTCTCAAAAAAAAAAAAAAAAAAAGAAAGAAAGAAAGAAAGAAACTCAACTCCAAATACATGAACAAATGAAAACTAGCAATGAGTCTGTAAAGCTTTCGCATTCATCTGAATGATGGGCTTTTACATATTAAGCAAGAAAGTGAAGGCAACCAAAGCAAAAATTAACGAATGGGATTACATCAAACAAAGAGTTTCTACACAGCAAAGTGAAATGCAGAGGAGAAAGACAACTTCCAGAAAGAGCAAAATAATATTTGTGAACTAGACATTTGAAGAGGGACTTGAGTTTGGTTTTGACTATCCTATTGACTGGATTTAGAATCCCCTAGGAGAAGTGTTTCAATGAGGACATTCATAGAGAAGATTTTATGTAAGAGAACAGGTAACACTCAAGGCGGGTGCCCCTTCCAGTGGGCCACCCAGATACAAAGAGGCTCCAAGGAGAACTAAGAGTAACATCCAGCCTTTGCTTCTTCTTTCCAACTCAATGGATCTATGGTTGCTGCTTCAATCCTCTCCTGATATCAGATACCAACTTCTCCAACTTTGTAACATGAGATCAACATGAGGAGTAACTTTCCAGGAAATACTAACCCTTCAGCACTGTGGTAGTTGAATAACAATGGACCACATGGGCTACTTAGTCCTCAGAGAATGGCACTACTTGAGATGAAGTAGGAGGTGTGGCCTTGCTGGACTAAGTGTTTCCTAGGAGGTGGTCTTAGAAATTTCCAAAGCCCATGCAAGCAAGATTCAGTGACTCTCTCCCTGCTGCCTGTAGATCTGAATATAGAACTCTCAGCTACATCTTCAGTGCCATGTATGCCTGCGAGCCACCATGCTCCCCACCATGGTGACAATGACTAAACCTCTGAAACTGTAAGCCAGCCCCAATTAAACACTTTTCTTTTTTTTTTAATTTATTGATATATTTATTTACATTTCAAGTGATTTCCCCTTTTCTGGACCCCCATTCCCCAAAAGTCCCATCAGCTCCCTTCCCTCCCCCTGTTTTCCCACCCAACCCTTCCCACTTCACTGTTCTGATTTTGTTCTGTACTGCTTCACTGAGTCTTTCCAGAACAAGGGGCCACTCCTCCGTTCTTCTTGTACTTCATTTGATGTGTGGATTATGTTTTGGGTATTCCAGTTTTCTAGGTTAATATCCACTTATTAGTGAGTGCATACCATGATTCACCTTTTGAGTCTGGGTTACCTCACTTAGTATGATGTTCTCCAGCTCCCACTTTTCTTTATAAGATTTGCTATAGTCATGGTGTCTCTTCACAGCAATAGACCACTGACTAAGACAAGCACCATGGGAATTACCAAAGTGTCTTGTTGGGTGGATTGAGCAGCTACCCAGTTTTCTGCTTCTTCAATATTCATATTGCTATTGTTCTATATAGCCCCTATGTTGTATGCCAATCTAACAAAGATTCTTTTATAATATGTTATATACTATATTATACTTTATATTAAAGAAGAAATGTGTGTGTGTGTGTGTGTGTGTGTGTGTGTGTGTGTGTGTGTGTGTTCTATCAATTCAGTTCCTCTGGTAAGTCTGTCAAGATCAAACTAATATTCAAAACATGTAAAAAGCTTAAACTACTAAGTATGAAGGAAATAAATATCTAGTTAAAAAACGGACGAAGTACTAAAAAGATACTTCTCAAAAATATAACATTCGAATAGCCAAAAGGCACTAGAAAAATGCTTATCAGCACTAATTATTAGAAAAATACAAATTAACCCTAAGGGTACAATAATGATACACGTACCTTGGCAGTAACCAAGAGCTCTCTAATGGATTTAAGACCACTCAACAAGAGGCAATCTATGCCTGGAACAAGAAACCTGGCCAACTCCTCAGGGCTACTGAAGTCATAGATCTTGGAGGAGAACCTCCAACTGCTATTTTACTAAGCCAGCACAACATCTAATTCCATTATTGTCATCTGTCCTTATACCCACAGATAAATGTGGTATTTAATCTCTCATCAAGGAAACTCCTCTTTGCAACAGATAGAGATCATCACAGAAAACTATGGTCAATCAAAAGTCAGAGTTGCTGAGCCCAGTCCCAGTGAATATATCTACAAAGTACTCCCACCCCAAAAGCTCAAGGAACATTACAGAAGAGGGGACAGAATGATGATGGAAGTCAGAAGCTCAGGGAGTTTGCTGTGAGATTGGGTCTCCTAGTAATCCAGAAGCTGCACGATAAAAGTCTCAACAACATGGCTACCTAAACATGAGCTAAAGAAGGAAAATACCAAAAGTGGACAAGGCATCTAATCTGCCTTATACAATGAACTACAGGCAGCTAAGGAATATTGAGATTATGTAATATATGTTCCATGAAAGAACACACCAGTTATTTATTCAAAACCAAATGGTCAGCCCTGAAACATATGTACAACGTAACATTATCAAGACTGAGAAAGTTTTATTTAGGAATACACACACACACACACACACATATATATATGTATGTATGTATGTATGTATGTATGTATGTATGTATAAATATACATATGTATGAGCAGCAATTAATGAAAGAAGGCCATGAATTGAACATTCAGAATTGTATGGGAGGATTTGGATAGGTAAGGGAATATAAAATTACATATTTATATTATAGTCTCAAAAATTTTTAAAAATGAGGAAAAGCTACAAGAAGATTCAGCGTATGATCAGACAAAAGGTAATAAATCTTAGGAAAGATGTGGATAAAAAGAAATAAGTACCCGTCCATTATGAAAGTCAGAATGTCAGTAAGTATAGCTACTGTAAAATGAAGCAGAGATTTCTCAAAATCTTAATATAGAACTACTATATGATCCAGTAACACCACTCTATTCCTATATCCAAAAGAAATGAAAACGGTGCATTAAAGAGCTATCTACACTTCACGTCGCTTGCAATGTTATTCACAATGGCCAAGATGGCATGTTTATTTAAAGGTATATCTGCACAATGAAATATGATGCAGCCTTTAAGTGAAGGAAAGCCCATCTTCTGTGACAACGTGAATGAATCTCGGGAACAAGAAGGGAGATGAGCCAGGTACAGAAAGATGAATGCCAAGTGGTCACACTTAGAAAACTTTTTTGGGGGGGGATTTGGTTTGGGGGTTTGGGGGGGGTTGTTGTTGTTTTTTTGTTTTTGAGACAGGGTTTCTCTGTGTAGCCCTGGCTGTCCTGAAACTCACTCTGTAGACCAGGCTGGCCTCGAACTCAGAAATCCGCCTGCCTCTGCCTCCCAGAGTGCTGGGATTACAGACATGCGCCACCACCGCCTGGCTTAGAAAACTTTTAACTAATGAAACAGAGTCATAGGGTGGCCAACAAGGATAGAGAGAAATAAAAAAATGTACTGACCAGATGATGCAACGTTTCAATTAATTGGGAGGGATTAATTCAAGAAAACAAGTAATTAAACAAGCTAGTCCAATGGCTGGTAAGAGGGCTCATTTGGCAAAATGCTAGTCACATAAGCATGACTTGTATGGCTTTGATACTTAGCCCATGTTTAAGAAAGGGAGGAAGGAAGGAAGGAAGGAAGGAAGGAACGAACGAACGAACGAACGAACGAAGGAACGAAGGAACGAAGGAAGAAACGAAGTAACGAAGGAACGAAGGAAAGAAGGAAGGGAGGAAGGAAGGAAAGAAGGAAGGAAGGAAGGGGAGGGAGGGAGAGTGGGAGGGAGGGAGAGTGGGAGGGAGGGAGAGTGGGAGGGAGGGAGTGTGGGAGGGAGGGAGAGTGGGAGGGAGGGAGTGGGGGAGGGAGGGAGAGTGGGAGGGAGGGAGTGGGGGAGGGAGGGAGAGTGGGAGGGAGGGAGTGGGGGAGGGAGGGAGGAACAGAGGGAGGGAGGGAGAGAGGGAGGAACAGAGGGAGGGAGGGAGGGAGGGAGGGAGAGAGGGAGCAGAGCTAGGGAGGTAAGAAGGGAGGGATGGAGGGAGGGAGGGGCAAGGCAGGATCTCTTGGCCTTACTACCCAGCAAGTCTAGACAAATCAATGAGAAACCAGTTTAGTGAGAGACCTTGTCTTTAAAAAATGATGTGTATTCAGAGCTTCTGGTCTAATATCCACTTATCAGTGACTGAATTCCATGTGTGTTCTTTTGTGATGAGTTACCTCACTTAGGATGATATTTTCCAGTTCCAACCATTTGCCTAAGAATTTCATGAATTCATTGTTTTTAATTGCTGAGTAGTATTCCATTGTGCAAATAAACCACATTTTCTGTATCCATTTCTCCAACTCACATATCAAATCATTCCCAAGAAGAAAGAAGGAGAGGGCCCTGGCCTGGGAAGGCTTGATGCAACATTGTAGGGGATTGCCAGGACAGAGAAGTGGGGCGGGGGTTGATTGAGGAACAGGCAGAGGGAAGAGAGCTTATGAGACTTATGGGGAGGGGGGAACCAAAAAGGGAAACTCATTTGGAATGTAAACAAAGAATATAGAAAATAATAAAAAAATAAAAATAAATAAAAAATTAAAAAATGATGTATACCCCTGGTTAATATAATCTCTCTGACCCCTCTTCTATGATGTTCCCTGAGTGTTGGTCATAGGAGCTGCATTGTAGATGGACCAAGCAACACTGACTACACCAGAATCATTTCTTCTCTGCATTTTGACCAGCTTGGAGTCTCTGAAATAGCCTCTTTCTGCTTCACAAAGGAGCTTCTATTGTGAGAGTTAAAGGAATTTTATCACTTTAACAAACTGTCACCAGCAGTTCCATAAATGAGGGAAACTGTGTTCAGGTTTATCCATGGGTATAAATTATACATGATTTAGAAAATAGCAGCGGTATGTTCTCTTCTAGGGTCTATGACCTTTCCATCTATGAGCACTTGGTTAGGTTTATTATACAAAGAATGAATTCCCTCCTACTGAGTCAGGGATAAATCTAATTTGATAATGGTTATTCCTACAAGATAAGTACCACTGTTGCTTCATTGGCGATATTTTGGTGAAGCACTCGTTGAAGGTCATAGCTTTAGAACTATTGATTCTGGGTTTTGTTTTCCTCCCACAGATTGCATAGCATCCTCCCAGACTGTAAAAGCTAGTCCTCAGAGAAGGGGCTTCCAGAGGGGTCTTCCAGGTCAGTTCCAGGACAATTTCTCCTCATCTGTATACAAAGTGTGTGTTTTCTTCAGTAATAGGTTCTGAAGAACCTTCAAGTTCTGAGAAGGCACCAAATGTGCTCTAATCCTAATAACCTAAATAGTTTTGTGAATCTTTTGGACTTCCTAATCAATAACTCAAAGGGAGGTTTCTCTTATGTAGTACTGGGGGTTTTGTTAGATAGTTTATGAATCTTGAGAATGAAGACATTATGACTGCATATGTGTGTATATGTGTATACATTGATGTATGTATATACTCCTTTATGTAATTCTATACAATAAGGTGATTTCCTATAGCTCTTTCAAACATCCTTAGTGTTACTTATCTCTCCTTCTTCCTGCTTCCTCTGTAATGCCTTCTGTACACCCCTCTCTTCTGGATGTCAGATGCAAGATAATATCTTCTAAAGATGACTGAACCAAGGAAATCGCGAAAAGATGGTTCCCTAAACAAGACCTGCATAATGGTGACACCAACCCATGCACCCCCATCGATGGGGAATTCGCCCAAGACCATATAAGCAATGAAAAGCTACAGGCTATCAATGGCTGCTGACAGAGGAAGAATCTGTTTTCTCCAGAATCAAGCCCATTGATAGGTCATACAATCCCAAGTGGTCAGCTCTAAACACATGGACATATAAACAACATTAAATAGACTGAGTAAGCTAGCACTGTCTCTCTTCCTCCCCGTCCTCCTTCCCTCCCCTTCCTCTTTTCCTCCCCTCCCCCCTCTCTCTCCCTCCCTTCTCCCTCCCCCTGTTCATTACCCTCTCTCCCCCTCTTCCTATCCCCTTCTCTCTCTCTCTCTCTCTCTCTCTCTCTCTCTCTCTCTCTCTGTGGGGGTATAGATGGAAGGTAGAAATAGTATAAAAACATTATTCATGTGTAAAAGTCACAAGAGTCTTTATAAAGAAGGTAGAGACTGAGACAGATACAAAAAATTGACCTTTAACTTCTAATTGCCCCCAACACAAATCTACCTGCATATGCACACTAACAAACATATAAACACATTAAAAGAGATAGTGTCCCTTAAGTCACTAATTTTTTGAAGCAGTATTTTTAATATTACTTATCTATAACAAAATGGTGAGGTTGTGGTAGGGGAAAGTGAGAAAAATGTATTATTTGAACATCATGCAATATTCTTTTAGACAAGTATAAATTTTATTCTGAAGTAGAACAGTAAAATGGGTAAGATACATATATCTCAAAGTAAGGTTGTCATATGAATGTTTAGATGCTCCCAATTAAAAAATATTATTGCCAAGAAAACAGAGCATCACAAACTTATGTTTATTCTTGAGAGCAGTTAAAACCTAGATCACACACGGTTAAAAAAAAACTATCGTTTTTTCTAGAATCACATCACAGTTGTATTTAAAAATAAAAATAGGCAAATCTAATGAACAGGCATTTATTCCAAATGCACTCCAGAGGCAGACAAAACTGCCTACATGAACTTTATCGCTTTAACAGACCATCACCAGAGGTTCCGTAAAGAAGGAAAATCATGTTCTTCTCCTTCCAAGTGAATGTGACGTGTTAGTACAAGCCCCCTCCCTCTTCCTCACTGGTTTCACGTTTGTGATGATTAGAATAAGGGCATTGGAGGGGTCTGCTTGTGGGCATAATGACAAAAACAATGTGGTGTGGGAAGCATTGCAGGCAAATTTAATACATGCTATCACAAGTCAAGGTCACGCTTGATCTCGGCTCCCAGAGGTGCTAACAGGCAACTTCCAATGGATTCAAATTATGGGCCAGATCATTAAAAGAGCTGACTGATTCACTCATTCTCGCTATTAATAAAGAACTCATCTTGGAGATTTTCCGCACGGCTGTATGGATAACCTGAATTTATGTGGACCTCAGCAGTTCAAAGCCTGAATTCATTTTCTTGAAACAAGCAGAATCCAAAGTTTATTAGCATGGAAAAAGAGTTCTCCTTTCATTAGATTATTCTGAAGTGCTGTCCATTACATAATGTGCCACGCATGTGGAATCTTTAGAATAAAAATGGTGATTGCCGCTCAAAGGAGGAGTATTTCTAAGATGTGACAGATTTTATAACTATGAAGAAGGAACTACCTGCCTGTCTGGGTCTCTTAGCCTTTCAAACATGCTCTTTAAATTAAAATTACAGCACACAGAAAACTTCATTACCTGCTTCAGTTCTAGATAATTGTTTCCCCTTTTTGAATATGTGCTCTTTTTCAGGGAAAGGAGGCTGGATGAGGGAAGCTGAACTTGTGGTAAATGGGCTGCCCATGCCTTCCTGTTGGATGTCCTGAGGCAATAACCTACCTGCTGTAATAAATTAGGCTCAAGAAACACTGACCTACATTTTAATTATGTTTTAAGTAAAATTTTACTTACGTTTTTAATAAATACAAAAGAAGTTAAGTAATTGAAATTTTTTTCCTGCCAAATTCCACTTTAAAGATATTAAATTAATCAGTGGCAGTGAAATAGAATCAATGTCATTCAAATTAAAAGGCTAAGTTTAAGATAAATGATAAGAGGTAGGCTTCTCGTCCTCAAATTTATTTAAATATTGAAAAATATCTCGAGGACTCATGGGTATTTTTTCATGTTCTCGCTCACTTTTAATCCGTTTATTAAGCAGCTACTCTTCTGAGTATTGACAGGTGCCCACTCGGTAGAGGAACAAAGGTTATTGCTCTCTCCTCAAGTAAATAACTTGTTAACAGGTATAGAAAATATTGAAAAAGACACGCTCTGGGGATATCAGCACTCAAGTGAGCATGCAAGAAAAACTTCCATGCAAAAGGGATCTGGCTACACAGCATCTTGAGTGATGAGTAAGCCTCAACTAGTAAGCGATAGGCTGAGACACTTCATTAAAAGTGAAACAAGATGGCATTCAAAACAGAATATCAGATCAATTGATATGCGTGGACAATGAAGCAAGTAACTACAAGACAGGTAAAGTCTTAGAAGAATGAAATCATAAGAGAACCCATGTCCTCTCTTGCTCAATGTGATGCCTTGAAGGCCATTAAGGGATTCCCCCGAGGATTATCTGACATTTTTAGTTTCAAAAGATAATTCCAGAAGTTTACATAGAGCTAATGAGATAATCATGTATGCCTATTTGTTCTTTGCCTGAAATGACCGCAACCAAAATAAGTTTTGGTAACAATATAAATCCATGAGGCCAAGTTAGAAGAACAAAATACATGGTCAGAACTGACCACAAAAGACACAACTGGAAACAAAAACACACTAAGTCTACTCCTTGGGAGGAGGTATCTGTCTCGATAAGTCTATTCCTCATGACTGGGCATCCATCTTCCTGGGTTTGTATCATAAAACACCTGAGGCTGGGTGTCTTACACAAATGAAATGTCCTTTCTCATACTTCTGCAGGCTGTAAGTCAGTAACAGGACTGTCATTAAGTCTGGTTCAGTGAGACCTTCTTTATAGATGGCTGCGGTCCTGCTATGTCCTAGTGCATACCCGCTGCCATGTCAAAAGACCATATACTAGATGAGCTATAAACAGTAAACACTTGTTTCCCAGAGCTCCAGAATTAAACAGTAGTGAATCTAGGTACCAGCCATGCTGAGTTCTCTTGAGGACCTCCTTCCTCTCTGCAGACAGTGAATAACTCCATCATGAACCCATATGGTACGCAACACAGTGGGAAGCACATACGCGTAACTTGTGATGGGTAATAATCCCATGCATAGGGCCTCTAATTTTGTGACTTCACCTAATTCTAGTTACTTACAATGTCCTCACCTCCTAATAACTTCACGTTGCGCACAGGACCTCAGCATGAATGCTGAGGGGTGGGAGACACAGCACACACATTCTGTCCGTCGCAGTGTGCACATCCTTGGCACATCATCTCATTCTTATTATGAGAATGCTCGTCATAATGAACTACGCTCTCAAATTTAATTATTACTCTAAGGACCTCCTTAAGAAAGCAGTCACATTTTGGGCCAGGAAGATGAGTCAGTAAGCAAGAAACTTTAACCCAAATGACCTGAATTAAATTCCTAGAATATACATGTGAGGAGAGAATTGACTCCTATGCGTTTATGAGTTGTCCTCTAATCTCCACAGGCACATGCTTGGCATATGTATGCAGGAATGTGTGCTCCCGCACATGCGTGTGTGCGTGTGTGCCTGTGCACACACGCACACACATAATTAATTAATTAATAATTAATTCAATATTTTTTGAATAATCATATTTTGAAATACTGGGAGTTCTGACTTGAACAACAGAATTTGAGGAAACAGTTCAGTCCAAAGCCATGGGACATTGCATGGGCTGCCAAAGCCAAGACTGATGCATATGATAATAAAGCTACAGTTTGCCCAAAGATGTATCTTTATCACCATTGCGATTAATCAATACATTAATCTGTTAAGAAGCTACAAACAAGCTAATGACGGGGTGCAGGTCAAAGAGCCATAGTACTTCAGCTGTACCCTCCAAGGGAATCAGGGAAAGCAAGCTGAGGATCAGGCAAACAGCGGAGCATGCATGACTAAATGCCGGAAGGCATTAAGCCAGCACTGTCCTTTTGAAATCTTCTCAAACACACAGAAAGAATTATGAAAAGGCAGCTAGATGTCCTACACTCCTTATTCAGACAGTTCAACGTCAGGAGTTCTAGAACAAACCGGGAAAGGGAAGCTCGGAAGGAAACTTTCAGACAAAAGATTATTTTTAATCCCAGAATTGAAGACAAATGAGATAATTGCATCTAAGAGATGTGCTAATTTAATAAAGAGAGTATGAATAAGCATATTCACAATCAGACATGTGTGGCGACATTTTCAAATCCCAAGGATAAACATACATTCCTAATAATCTCCAGAAACACATGTCTTATAGACATCAAGAGGAACATAGGAACAATAATCAGGTTATGTTAAATTTAAGGATGCCTCATAAAACACAAGATGCCCAGTTAATACCTAAATGGCAGATAAACAATGGATAATACTTTAATATAAGCATTCCCAAATTACATGGTATATAATGTTCTTAAGCTTTAAAAAACAGTCTTTGTTTCTCTGAAATTTAATTCTAACTGGCTAGCCTATGTAATTATTTCTAAATCTGGCAACTTTAATTAGACTTCTCATCTGCAAGATAACACTGAATTTATATTGTCAATCTTCTAAATATGTTATTTTTTATGTCTAGCCAAATCGTCATCTGAAAAAGTTAATCCTACAATAAAACCCTACAGAAATTGTTAGAAGATATGTATAGCAAAATAGTTAAGTCTAAACATTGCTAAGTTAAAAATATTCATGAGAAATTAAAACCACAAAGCTATTAATGCGGGAGGTGAGGGGGGAGTTTGAGGAGGAACAGAAGAGATCCTTTGTTATTGCTGGGGAGGATATGGAAGATGCTAAACATGAAGATAAATATGCAAATGCATGTATGATGATATGTACTCCCATAAAACTATTAAGTTACAAGCTTCTTCTTCCCACACGTAAATGATGCTGGCCTCCTTGCCCACTGTCCCTCATCCTTGATTATCGGCTTTCTGGAATGTTGTGTGTTCCCCATGTCTGTCAATGCTTTATAACACTGCAACGCAGTCTGTAGTGGGTCAGTCTAATGACTACTAAGTAAAGTAGCATCACTGGGTGGCACGCCAAACTTCCGTTTCCCACATCAAAATTTTCTCATGTCACTGCTCATCAACAGGCACAGTGTACCACACCTAACCCAAGCCGGGGAAGGCTAGCATCTAGTAAGCAGTGGATGAAAAATTCAAATGAATGACTGGCATAGAACAGTACAATTAATGAATCACTCTGTTGGGGCTATACTGGGCAACGGGGTGTGAGAGCAAGAGAAAAGAGAGAAGTAAAAACATAAATTGGTCCAGAACTAGGTCTTAGAACCCAGAGCTAGACTGATGCTAAATGCTCGCTGTCTGCTAAAGGAGACACAAATATAGTCATGGAAATGTAAGCCTACAGTGAATGAACATGGGCCATGCTGGAGTTGGAGTTTAGGTTCCACATGTGGTTAATGAATAAAAGAATAACTGAGATAAAAGTGTTCAGTGAACATTTATATAATTAGGAGATGACTGTGGACAGAGACTCTGGAGCTGGCTGTCTCTGTCAGCTTGGAAATGAGGAGTGATCAGAAGCCAGAGGCCAGACATAGGGCACATACCTGTAATGCCAGCACTCGCAAGGCAGGTTTGTCATGGGATGGATGCCCATCTCTGTCTCAATAATATTAATGATAATAATAAATAATAGTAATAGCTGGTGTTATTGCAGAAAAGAGGGTGAGGTTTCTGGAGAGAAAGGTCAGAGGCTGCCTCAAAATCAAGGGAAGTGAACAGAGACATTGAGGTTCCATTAAATTTGTCATTAATGATGTTAGAGTGTCTTGTAGTATTGACCCAGATACTCTGCCTTGGCCTTTGCAATTCAGTGTATACCTTGCCCCATCAATTTGCTGTGTCTTCTTTCTTGAATTTGTCTGGACTTGTTGGTTGCATCGAAAGCATCTGGGAGCTAGTTCGAAGCCAAGGTTTCTAGTTATTCGTATACCACCCAACACACCTGCCTTCAGTGAGTTGCACCCAACACACACGCGCACACACACACACATACCACATCAGTCATTAATCATGACAATGCAGCACAGGCCAATTCAATCAAAGCATTTTCTCCTCAGTTGTGGTTCTTCCTTCCAAAATGACTCTAGCTTGTCTCCTGTTGACATAAAACTAGCAGGAGAAAAGTCAGAAGCCCTTTTTCTTTTCTATTTAAGCTAGATGAAGAGAGGCGCTAGAGGTGGAAGTGTAAACAGGTTTGTTAGTAAACACAGCAATCTGAGAGAGGTGATGGTTAATGGCCTTTGGGGTTTTTTTATGTGGTTTATGTTGTTTTGCTTTGTGTACAGTGGGAGGCAAAGAGTAAAAGGGCTCTCTCCAAGAAAGCAGGGTCAAGGGATGAGCTGAAGGTGGTGTTCTCAGAGATCACCACGGACACCTTAGGGCACATGATTCTTTGTTCCAAGAGTCTGTCCTAAATAGTGGCAGAATACTTACCAGCATGCCAAGGCCGCTGCACACATGCAAACCAGCCCAGTGTTAGGTACTGAAAATATCTTAGGACATTAGTAAATGATGCCTTGGGATAAAAATCACTGCCATTTCAGAAACTTTGGTTTATGGAAATGAGAGGTGGGATAGCTGAGAAAAATGTTACAGATGGCAGAGAGACACAGTCATGTCCCTAATAATCAATCTTAAATAGGTCAAAAATGTATTCACTGTGGACCAGACCCACACCTGACTCCCTCTGCTCTTTCCATGGTCCATGAAAACACTCTATCTAAATTTTATCCTCTCCACTCAGGAAAATGATTTCTAAGACAGAAAACTATATAGCAAATGCTTGGGATAAAATTAAATCTTCTCCAAAAATAAAGTCCAGTCCTCACTGTTTAACCCTTTCCCTCCATTTTGCCTGTCAGTTCCTAGAGTCCTTGTTCCTTCCGTGTGGTAAGGAATCAGGCTTTTGTATCCCTGACTTCTCAGGGAGAAGCTTTTCTCCCCCTCTGAAGGGGGCTTAAAAAGAGAGGATTGGGGGTTAAGGGAGTGTGGCACGGCGGTGTGGGGGAAGGGGGTGCACCCACACATAGGCATGGTATAGAATAGAGTTTATTCAGGGTAGAGGATGGGAGTTAGTGGTAGAGAAAGGCAGAGAGAGAGAGAGAGAGAGAGTAGAGAAGTGGAGTGGAGTGGAGTGGAGGCCGGCCATGACCACGTGGAGAGGGGGAGGGAGGAGAGCCCAAGGGGCAGAGAGGTGAGAGGATGTGGGAGAGCGGAGAGCAGAGGGAGAGGAGGGGCAAGTAGCCCCTTTTATAGTGGGCCAGATCTATGGGGTGGGGTATACCTGGCTATTGCCAGGTAGGTGTGGGGTGGAGCTTAGACAGATCACCAACACCCTCAATCTCAAAAAAAAAAAAAAAAAAAAATCCAAGCCCAGTCCAGACTAATATAATCCAGTGTGACAGTGTGATTTGTCAGTGGTACAACTGAGTTCTAGTGCCTCTTCTAACAGTGTGCATACAAGATGACAGTTCTGAATATTAAACACAAGAAAGTGATACACACACACACACACACACACACACCCCACTGAAAGTTGTCCATTCATTCACAAAGCCACTCTACTTACTGAAATTACTCCCATACCAATTCATGTAAGTGAAGCATCAGGAAACAACTTGACTGGGGAATAAATGCAAATTAAGTGACAGGGCAAAGGTAGCCATATGACACTGAGAAGAGGCATTCAGTATGCAAGCTCCCTATACAACCATTTACATCTCCTGTCTTAGCATAAATCATACAAGGTAAAAGCAACTAACTCTCTCCTCTGTTCTGATTTTGAAAGCCTGGGTGACAGAAGGATGGGAGTGGGTTCCCGGCAGAATTACAGAGCTCAATAGTATAACTGTCAAAATCTCTTTTAAAAGGAAGCTGGGCTATCTGCATTATCTGTGTTGGGGGAAAGTCTTTCCTTCGGTGACGGTGTCTATTCTCAGAATTGGCATTTAACAAATATGTTAATTAAAGCTTTCGAGTACATGCTATAATGTTTGGCGTGCATTTTGTGACAAGTCCTATTGTGTTTTTATGTCAATATTATTCTCTAGCAGATAACATTGTTCCTCATTCAGGCAAATCAAATCTTGAATCTGGGCAAAATATCTATAAGGAAAAACAAACAAGCAAAGGAAAAAATAAAACAGGGCTTTCTCCTGCTTGCTTTACTAAGAGAGTAAGTCTTATTTTATTTAAATCAAGTGTGACCTCTCCCTGAGTATCATTTACTGAAAGAAAGGAGAAAAACAAGGAGAAAGAAGGAAATTTAAAAGAAAAGGGAGGGGATCTACACTTGGCTCATTATCCTGGGGGAGGGGTGGGATTCCAAGTACATTCACAGCTCCAAATGACACCCCTTCTATTCAAGGGGCAGTTTCCACTCGTTATGTGTTTTTATGCATTTGCAGCTAACATACCACAAGCTACTGCAACCGGAGATTATGGCAAATTAAGGCCTTTCCCTTTCCTTCTTGATTTGCTTCCTTATTCCAAGAACCTGCTTGAATTGAGAGATTTGACCTAAATTCCACTTTATCAAGAAGGGTTGCCTGCAGTTTACAATGTGAAGATTGAGGGGGTGGGAGAGGGACATCGATTTTTTTTCCAAAGTTCAAGTCTAGGAAACATTAACATAAGCACTTTGATGATCATGACAGTAAATCTAGAGAATTAATCTCAAAAGCAATCACAGTTCAGCTCCTCTACATCTTTATAGATCAGAATGACCTATTTTAATTAATTATTCCAGATACAAAGAGACAGCTGCTTTGCATAGAAAGTTAGAGCTGTTACCTGCTTTCAGGGATGTTACATTGAGTAAGTTGTTTTCAAAACTTGAGTTCCTATGTTTTTCTTCTATTTATTTCTTTATTTTCAGGGATCTTTAAGTGGAAAGAAGCTATGTGGTCCAATGGGTAGATACCACAGCAACTTCAATTACAGTCACATACAGAGTTTGAATTCAACTCTGTTTTTCATGAACCACTTGATACTGGACAGCTGATTTAACCTATTGCATGCTTCTTATATCTATAAAATATAAATATTATATTCATAAATAGCCTACACAAAAGTACTACAAATTGTATACCTAATATTGTTAAACATCTATGGTTATTTACCGTAAAGCTTAAGAACCTACATATATTTCCCAGATTTAAACACAAAGACATCATATCACAGAAACTCCATATTGTCCCTGCAAAATGTCTTATTTCATATGTGTTATCTGCTTCACTGTTTTGTGTTATTTAGTTCATGCATATGGATTAAATGAAATAATTAAAACAATAAGGAATAATTACTGATACTTATTGATCACTCAGCATAAGACTCTCTTGTCAATACACTCAGATATCTTATTTAAAAGCCAAAGGAAATTTATGACAAGAAATTATTGTATTTCATCTTTAGAGATAAGAAAATTGAATCATTGGATCTAGAGAGTTGCCTCAGAGAGTAAAGGCTCTTAGAGCTCTTCCAGGAGACCAGAGTTTGGTTCCAAGAACCCACTTTGAGGAACTCATAACTGCCTGTAACTCCAGCTTCAGGGTACCTGAGACCCTCTTCTGGGCTCTACTGGATCTTACTCACACACACATGGGCATGCGTGCACACAGATACCCATGCATAAACATAGTTAAAAATAAGAATGAATCTTAAAACAGTACAAAGAACACAATGCATTTCAGACATAAAACTTTAAGGAACCAAGTTAGATCTTTATCCTGATACCCACAGAGAAGTGTAGCTCTCACCCCTTAAAAAGAAACTTTCTTCACAATATATATACACACATATATATACACATACATACATATATGTATATATATGATTATTTTAACAACTACAACTGATCAAAATACAGAGACAAAAGTAATCATGTGGTGCCCAAGCACAACTGAACGACCTATGATGCAACTCCTACACCCAAGGTTCAAGGAACAGCAGATAAACAGGGCCAGAAAGATCGTAAAGCCAGAGGAAGGGAATGTCTGCTGTGAAATTATGTCTTCTAGAAATGTCAGCAGAGCTACTATCATGAAACCTCAAAAACAGTTGCCTAAACAAGACATAAACAAAGATGACACCAATAAGTCGGTTGACTTGGAGGGGAGAAATCTACTTGGCCTTAACTTTGACAAGAACTATATGCAGTAAAAAAACTGCTAGGAGCAGGTGAAATAGTCTCCCCCAGGTACGGGTGCCACTGCTAACTGCTTACCCAATATCAGGGTTGTCTCTGAAGTTATATACATACAAGTAATGTTATGAATAACATTATTCTGACTTAACAGGTTGTAAATATAAATATATGTTCACAGAAGGAGATGGAGGAGGGAGGGGAGGAAGAGGATGGGAGGGGAGAGAGAGAGAGAGAAAGAGAGAGAGAGAGAGAGAGAGAGAGAGAGAGAGAGAGAGAGAGAGAGAGAGAGAGAAACTAGATGCCACAAATTAAGAGTGTGAGGCAAGTTCACCAGAGAGGTTGAGGGAGGAAAGAAAAGGCAGAACATGATGTAACTGCATTTTATTTTCAAGACCATTCTTTAAAGGGTTTTAAAGAACGAATGAGTGTAAGGTTATCAGCTGAAGGGCCTTTCCCATTGGCCAAGTTTGGACTTCATCTTAGGCTTTTAAGTCACAGGTTTTGCATGCACTGGAGATGTAAGGAGCTGTTGACAATCAGACCAACAAATAAAAGAATGATAACAGACAGAAACTGGGTCAAAAGAAAGATGAAGTGTCATTATCTTCTTTAAATCTAAAGAAAACTAGATAAAGCCATTAGTTTTCATATGCATTCAAACCAAATCTTGATATCAGTTAATGATGTTGTTTTCTCCTTTAAGGATGTCTCCATTTTGCATATTAATTTACTTTGATGGTTGTATACAAAGACCTACCAATCAGAAAATATTTTTCCAACCTCCCAGCACCAGAGCCAGTTAAAAAGACATTACTAAGCCAATAGACTTCAATATCTATGTAAGGATTATCATCCATAATTTCCCTGAGACTTTTTAAAAACATATTAGAAATTAAATCATTATCAAGTCACAGAACTGGGTTTAAAGAATCTACGAATGTCTAAGAGTCCAGCTTTTCCAGCAGTTTCAGCCATCATTAGCCAAACTGTCTCCATACTTTCAAAAGCTAAACCATGTCTAATAGTATCCTCACTAATAGCGGGTAGACATTAGAGGAAATCCATTTTTTAAGGGATCATTGAATGCCTTAGCTAGTTAAACCGGAAGCCTATGGTAATCAGAAAGAGGCACTTCTTGCCTTCTCCTATGGTTTCTTCATTAGCAGAGGTAATAACGACTATACTTAGTTCATAACTAGTACATTGTTAAGACGATCCCTGGGGTGCCCTTATACACTCTATTTAATTTTGGCTTCCGGTTCGGTCAGTTTATTTTGTGAGCCAATTGCCTCCCTGCCATTCCAGTTCTCCAGAGTTTGCCTAACTTATGGAAATCAAGCTGTTTTCTTTCTGCTTCATGCATCACTGCTAACAACAGTCAAATAGCCAAACATAGAATTCAGTCTTCAGTGCTTAGACTGTGCAAGTATCCGAAAGGGTACAGCTTCATTTTCAAAGTCACAATTCAGTCTCTTACTTTAAAAAGAAAAAAAATGTAAGACCAAAAATATGTAAGATTCAAAATCTGATGTGTAGGTGTTTGTATGTACATAAGTATGTGTATATTATGTGTATATGCATATTTTGTGTATGCTTGTGAGTGTGTCTGCATGTGTGCAGATATGAAAACTGGAAAGAGGATCATGAGACTAGAGGAAGAGCTCCTAAGAAAGATGAGAGAGAGAATAAGTAATGGAATACCTGTAATATGAAAACAGAAGGAGGTACTGACTGAGAGTAGAGTCAGACGGGCACGTGCACCAAGCGTTAGTATGTGGAAGGGAGGAAACTGAGAGCAAAGTATAGTACCACATAGGTATGAGAAGGTCACAGTGAAACCCATCACTTCATATGCTGGCTTAACTTTTTAGTTCTTGTTTTCTTTATTTTTGAAAAGTCCATGCAATGCACACAACAAACTATGCTCATAGCCACTCACCGTTTGTTCCCTCCCATAGCCCCTTCACCGTGCACAGCCCCTCATCATCTGATGTCTGTTAATTTTATAATCCATAAATCCATGCAGAGCTGCGGATGAGTGTGGAACCATCCACGGGAACATGAACAGGTTCCCAGTGTCCATGTCCTCAAAAAAGAATTCTTTCCCCTCCCACGATCAACTGTCCACTGACGATGGCTCCCCAGTGAGGGTGAAGCCTAAAGACCATCTGTCTATTTTATTCTGGAATTTTGCCTGGAGTCTTCTTGTGTGGAGACCACAGCTGCCCTGAGATTGTGAGTACACTAGCCATATCACGTGCACTTTACAGTTCTATGACGTGTCTTCCAACTCTTACGTTCTTTCTGCCTCCTCTTCTATGGCTTGCCTGAGCTTTTCATGGGATTGGGCTAATACAGAAATCCTACATATGGCTGAGCAACATTGACTGTTGTCTACTGTGCAGAGAAGACCTCATACAAAGCCTGAAAATCGTCCATGTCCATGGGCATCAGAATAAATATTTAGAAGGAAACTTAGTAGCATAGCCACTCAGTAAAATAACAACAGCAGGTTCTACTGTAGGGCCATGACCTCCTAACACATGAGCTGTTGACCATGATTACGCAACCAGTCATCAAATTCCCTCCTGTGGAACAGCCCTCAAATTCAATCGAAAAGCAGTTTGTCACCCAATAACTGTCATGTCACCGGTAGGTCCAGGACACCCTATCTGGAAGCTGGCTTGTTTTGTTTTGTTTTGTTGTTTCTTTTTTTCTTTTTGAGATTATAGTTACATTTCCCACTCCCCTTTCCTCCCCCCAAACCTTCCCATATATCCATCTTCACTCTGCTTCAAAGTGTTACTTACCTCCATCACTATCAGTGTGCCTGATTTTATCGCTTTGCTACTAAATAATTGTTGTTAGGTCATTTTTGATAGTGCTCTCAAGGTAATCATTTTACTCCAGTGTCTTACAAATGTCTTCTCTGTTCTAGATATCATCTGCCATTGCACCTCTATAGCCTTTTTGTACAGAGTATAAAATTTATACAGAGTAGGTTCCTAAGATGCTTATTCATAAAGAGCAGCCAAGTTCATGTGTGACTTGCAGTACTTGCAATCACGTGGACTCTTAGAAACCTCCATAGAACTCTAATACTGTAATGCTTACATTCGCCCCTGAACATCAACCCCAGTCTTATTCATATGGTTCCTAGAGCACCAGGAATTAGTTCAGGCTTCCATCGAATTAGCTTCTAGACTAGACAAAACAGATTATAGTAATGCAATTTCTCCTGTAATTCCTTCCACATGACAATTTTTCATCTCTCTCCGAATCTTTCATGTATATGTTCTTAAATTATAAGGCTATAAAAAAAGAAATGGAAAAAAGAGATAAATCTTCTGAATAATTAAAGAATAAAATGGAGGGTTATTTTAATGCCTGAATGGTCAAATTAGTTGTGTACATCGATTTATTGTATTGATAACCACTACAAACACTGCTTTATTTCTGCCCAGGGAGCGAATAATAGAAGATAAAATATTCTAATTCCTCCCTTCACGCAATTGATGTCAAGGTTTAGGAGCAAGTCTCCTGCTTAAAACTTTTGAATGATTATGGAAATTATTCTGTAAAGTTAGAGAGCAATCAAAATCCCTAGCTAGAGAAACCAGTGTTCTTTTAAACTTCTGCTGCTGAAACAAATATAAAAATAAATGTTGTCAGGGCATTTATTTTCATCAAGGAAGCTTTATAAGGTTACTCTGCCCCATCCCTCTCCCCAACCTTAGAACATGCGGTGACTTCAAACTTTGCCAAGGAGACTCTGGAAGCCACAGACTCCAACTTGTTTTCCCGATTTAATTTCGTCTGTCCTGATTCTATTAGAGTGACATAAATTATAGCAAAAACTTAATAAAGTGGACAGCTAACTAGATTTTCTACCCTCTTCAGAATGAATATGATTAAACAGATAAGATGCAGATTTGAAAAATAATTTAACCTATAAGGTAAATCAGAAATCAAAACCACCCCAGTCCCACAATTAAGGGAAATGGTCTTAAGATGAAAATAAAGGATAGAAAATAAAACAGTAGTGACCTTTTTTTTTCAAACAGTAATTACCATTTGGGATGGTTTTCTGTCAAGGCCATCTTTGTCAAGTAACAGAACCAGACACATTTCTGAAAAGCACAAAGCAGGAAGCAGATTGTGACTGTCCCCAGCCTCTAGGGAAGTAAGACCTCACACAGTAGCTTCTCAGTTTTGAAATACCCAGTTACTTTTTTGTTATCATTTCTTATATTATCATAGAGATTAACACAATGTATTAAAACAAGCAAAATATGTTTCCAGCACCCCACAGTTTTAGAGTCTCAACTGTGTCAAGATGATAGTTCTTTTTCAGACAAGTGTCTAGGACCAGACTGAAAACATGGTAAACAAAAACAAAAACAAAAGCAAAAGAAAAGAAAGAAAAAAAGAAAAGAAAAAAGAAAACAATGTTTTTAAGAGACTTCTTAGTCCTTTTATGGATCTTCTACAATTCCTTTTTTCTGGCTGACAAATAAACTGATTCCTTCATTTCTCGAAGAGATCAAATATTCAGTACGTTGTTGATGAATATAAATATTGAAATAGTATTTAATATAGTGAAATGGAATCTGGATTTACCTCTGTGAAACAAACGTGGCACAAATTAATTATTACAAAGCACTCCATTTTCTTTCTTTTCCTTAAGAAAAAAAAATGTTTCCATTCATTTATGAGCTGGTGGTTTGCTTACTGTAACTAGGGTTAGCACAGGGTTCAAATTAAAATATCATAGTTTTGGGAAATAAATCAACCCATTATGAGTATAGCTATCTACAAATAAGCTACTAGCATGGTCTATGTTTGTATATCTCCATCATGAAGAAAAAAACAATGAACACCATTTTAGAAAAAAAAATTTAACTACAAACTCTGAACCACATGGCTTAAAGGGCAACGAAGAAACTGGAAGAAGATTGGCAAGTTGGGAAAGAACAGTTACGTAGATGTTACGTAGATTTTTGTCATTGAAGCCACATGGTCCCCAAGGCTCTTTTTTTATTGGTTATTTTAGTTATTTACATTTCAAATGTTATCCCCTTTCCGGTTTCCCCTCTGTAAACCCCCATCCTCTTTCTCCTCCCCCCTGCTTCTATGAGAGTGCTCCCCCACACAACCCCACCTCACCTCCTTAGCATTCTCCTATACTGGGACATCGAGCCTCCATAGGACCAAGGGCCTCCCCTCCTGTTGAGGCCAGTTAAGGCCATCCTCTGCTTCATATGCAGCTGGAACCATGGGTCCCTCCATGTGTATGCTTTGGTTGGTGCTTTAGTCTACCCCCTCCCCCAAGGAGCTCTGGGGGGTCTGGTTAGTTGATATTGTTCTTCCTATGGGGTTGCAACCTCCACTGGGGTCTGCATGCGCAATCAGGTGGCTGGCTGCAAGCAAGCGTCCTCATCTGTATTGGTAAGACTCTGGCAGAGCCTCTCAAGGGACAGCTATAATAACTAGCGAAACTGACTTTTTCTAAGAGACAACTGCTGTGCGCAAAGAAATTATTTAATTCTCTTTGTAATGAATCTTACCCTAGTTATCTTTTAAATGTAGTCCACTTCAGTACAGGGAGGCAAAAGTCAAGAATCAAGTAAAAGATTCAACTTTAAATGTAATTAATGATTCATAGAAAAAGACATCGCTGGGGACTTCTTTAGCTTTAAACACTCAATACTCCATAAATTTATTCAACCTCAGCTTAAAATACTGAAAACAGTTATAAAACAAATGTTACCGGGGATGTAGACAGTAATACACTCATTGGTCTGTCTAAAAGCAAATGTTGTATGCATGTTCTTGTAATTTTTTATTTTCCATTTGTTCTCCTCCTTTCTAATACCTTAGAATTCGGTAGAGATCCCTGCTTTTATTTCTGACATACAGGCTAATTAAGCACTAAATCTAAAACCAGTCTAACTAAGCAGGGTCCTTATTGACTTATAACTCCTGACATTATGTAGCATCAATATGTTTTTAAACAATCCTGCTGAATAAATATATCCAAAACTGACTACAAGAACCAGGTAGCCCACTTTCTCATGAAACTCTCAGGTCACAGACAAAAGTCCCTAAAATTTCCTTTACCCTTCTTATTGTATAGCAGTATATGAACCTCTCTGAAGATATAAAGATATTGAAAGTCTAATTTTATGTTATTTAAAAGGAAACACACACAATAATGCCTCAAAGTGCCCTGCTTTCTCATTCTACACACCAAACCCCAGGGTCATAATAGGATATGGCAGACTGGCCAGATCAAAGCAACTGAACACCTTTGACTCTGAAAGTTCTTTTACCAGTCACTTGTAGTTAACGTTTTCTTAGAGCTTGAGAAACAAGATAGGGAGTGAACACACACCCATGTGTATGTATCAGGCAGAGAAGCAGAACACATTATACCATTTTCAAGTTCTCTTCAAACCGGTCTTGTCTGATGCATGCGATGTGCTTTGCACACTTGGGATTTGCTGGAGACTTGCCCTGACCATGACCAGACAAAAGGGTTCAAGTGCATGCGATTTGCTTTAGCTCTCCAGTTATGCAGGAAAGCAGTGGCTGTTGAGACCTATATATCTCCATTTTTGATGGACATCCCTCATCCTGCTTCTTCCTGAGGCATGTCAGACTGACACACACAGTGTTTCACGCCCTCTATTCCATAGCAATTCTGCCTAGGGTATGAATCTGTTAGGTAACAATGGTTCTCAGATTCACAACAAAAGCCCTGGCTTCAAAGACCTCTCTGGCAGCAGCTTCCTCCAGAAGAAAATCATTTGCAATTTTTTTTTTAATACAGATACTTTAATAACATGCCGCGGAAGTTTTGAAGGAATTTCAATTTATGCAAAATGAAGAATGGGAAGAAAAATAATAATGATAATGATAGCAATATAAACGCATACTTCAAAAAGGTGGCAATAGTATTGTGTTTATGGCAGGGCTAGAAGCTTTATCGGTTATCCCTCTAAAGGTGTTTGAAATTGGGTTTGGAAGGTTTTAACAAAACTCTGTTAGCAGTTCATCAGCCACAGTTATAATATATTGTCACCTTTTTATAGAAAGAAAGAAAAAGAATATGAAAGTGATGACTTTTTTTTTTAATGATTGTGGTCTTCCTGACTGTGTGGAAAGAGATTTATTTTTACAGAAATGTGGGGTCTGACCTTTCATGTTTCCAGATGCCTTGGCATAGTGCTGGGATTTTTCTGTTATCTTTTGCCTCTGCTGGTCCCCAGGAGGCAAGTCCCTCCCATTGAGAGCCAGATTAAGGGGAATTTTGGAAGGAAAAGACAAGCAGGGGTAAAATGCGAGAAAGCCCTTAACATGCATGAAGTGATTAAAATGCAGCCATGCCCAAAAGACCACACTGCTCTTATCAAATAAGACATTGACAACTTCTTTGAACTCAGTTTAATGGTAAAGGCAGAAATAACAAAAAAAGCAAAAACAAAAAAAAAAAATAAAAACAAAAACAAAAAGTCTTTTAAGTTTGGGAAATCTCCAGAAAATAGACTAATAGACTCAGATATTTTTTTTTTTTTTTTTTATTCACACACACTGGCAACAGTCACACAGTACTCAGGGCGGATAGTGATCCCTTACTTGGCTTGTTCTCTGCCAAACTGAGTCTTAAGGCTGCGTCCAGGAAAGCAGCATGCTGCTCCGGGTGTATTAGATGACTGGTTAGCTCGTCAATTTGAGATGGTTCAAAACTTGGCACCTTGAAAAGCACAGTGCCGCACAGAGGACACACACTTTAATCTACCACCGTGAATGATCATGAACACTGTCTTGTGCACTCGGCTGTTTCCTGAATCTCATCCTTTTCAAAGACATGAATAGAGAGAACATGCTCCCCAATGACTTACCTTGGCCATTACAGTAAATCCAAGGCTTAAACACACTTTGTTTTGTTTTACTTTGGGTTGTTTTGTGTTGTGTTGTGTTGTGTTGTGTTGTGTTGTGTTGTATTGTGTTATTTGCTTGTTTGTTTGCTTCCTGCTTGGAAAGGAAAGAACAGAAGGTTGGGGGGGGGGGGGAGATAGATCAACCTAAAATCAAAATAACAGCTCAAACTCATGTTTATTTTAAAAAGGAAATCAGGAAGAAAAAAGATGTATCATGTTCTATTTTTCCTCTGCAAAACTGTTCAATGAAGAAGCTCCGAGGCAAAGCACTGACCTAATTATTGTATTTTTAAAGTTTCATACTGAAGCTCCACCTCTACACTGTCCAAGGTTCTCTTTACCTCCTCTGCAGACTAAACATTCCCAACTTTAGAGGCTTACTCACCAATGGAGCCTTTAAAGGAAGGACCAGTGAGAGTTTGACAGGGCATCCTGGAGAGATGGAAGTCGGGGAGCACAATGGAGGATGTGTTCTTGGAGACTGTCATGGACAGAGCGAGAATGCAGGGTGCTTTCACTGGAATAAATTACATCTTGGTCCTGCCTGTTCCCCTAGTCACAATTTGCTATTAATGGAAGCATGCAAAAGCCTGTCTCTCAGAAAGCCAGTTTGCTCTCTTAAACAACATGTGCTTTGTGCCATGAGTCATCTGTGGCACGTGATTGGCTGGCAGACTCTGCAGCACATGAACCGCAGGTCATAGAATAAGGAATGGACCTCACATCATACTCATTGACAGTGCCCTTGTGGGTGGGTGGTCCCGTCATCCTGATACTGATGGGACTCAGGTCTTCCAAGTGCTTCAAAAATTAGGTCTTAACACGAGAGGCTTCATCCAGCAACAATAGAAACAGATGCAAAGACCCAGAGCCAAAGTTAGGTGGAATTCAGAATACTGCAGAAGAGGGAAAGGAAAGACTATGGGGGAGGATCAAGGACATGGCAAGAAGACACCCAGAATCCACTAACCTGGGTGCATAGGTTCTCAGAGAGAATGAACCAATCTATCGGGGAGCCTGCATAGGTCGGACCTAGGCCTTTTGCATATATGTGGATGTATAAGTTGGTCTTCTTGGAAGACTCCTAACGATGAGAGCAGGGTCTGTTTCTGCCTGTTTGCCTGCTTTGGGGAACCTTTTTCTCCTAGTGGGTTGCTTAGTCAGTCTTAATATGAAGGGAGTTGCCTGGTCTTATTGCAACTTGATATGCTGCGTTGAGTTGCTGTCTCTGAGAGGCCTGCTCTTTTCTAAATGGAAAAGGAGAAAGAGTACTTGGGAAGGAGGGCAGGAAGACTTGGAGGAGAGGAGGGAGGGGGAACCACTGTTGTGATGTAATATATGAGAGACCAATATTTTTTAAATGCTTCCTTTGTGTGTAAGTCATTTAAAAGGTAGGCGAATTCATTCAAATAGCTGAATTCCAATTTTCTCCTAGTTCAAGATCCTATTAGACATAAAAGGCCATGAGCCTTTAAAAATGTTTATATTCTCTATATTATAAGGATTTAAGACAAACAAATATAATGTCTATAAATCTACAATTCAGTTTCCACTACTTTCCCCAACACCCTCTATGAGTATTAATTTAATATAATTCTGTAACTGAATTAAGAAAGATAATGAGCTGGGAAGTATGCAGTGCACTTTATGTGTAATTAATAACTAATCTGTGTATCTTTGAGAGATGGTAATATATCATATTTTCTGATTATAAAGTGTTCTTAATAAAAAGACTTATCTGCATAGCCCACATTTCTGTCTTTCCTTTCCATGTATTTTTAAAAAGAAATCATAGAATCTAAACTGAAAGCATTTGTCATAACCAAAAACATCTCTGAAAAAGATTACCAAAATGCTACCTCTTACAATCATAATAGTCATGAAATCACATAAAGTGTCCAATGTATTCATTCTTTATAATGTCTCCATTTTGAAACATATGTGATCTGTGTTCCACCTCTGCCTTCTTCCCTTCTTCTAAGCTCTTCGAGGCCAAAAAACCAGAAAAACCAACTTACTCATGAATAAGGATAAGGGCCTTAAATGAAACCCTAAGGGTTTAATTAGGAAGGCAGCCACCAACCCCCACATGCAGAAATTTTCTGGGACATGTGTCTTAAGAAACTTGTACAACTCAAAAGCCCTTAACTGCTTTCGATTTTTTTTAACTACAATTCGAAATGGTTAAAGCTGCCAGAGAAGAAATATTGCAAGTTTAGTATTCTGTCTAAGCTCCACCCCACAATTACCTGGCAACAGCCAGGTATGCTCCTCCCCACAGTTGCCTGGCAACAGCCAGGTAGGCCCGGCCCACTATGAAAGGAGCTGCTTGCTCCTCCTCTCTCTCTCTCTCTCTCTCTCTCTCTCTCTCTCTCTCTCTCTCTCTCTCTCTCTCATAGCTCTTGCCTCTTGGCACCTCTTTCTTCTCTGCCCCTCTTGGGCTCTCCTCCCCTCCCCCTTCTCTCCCCGTGGTCAAGGCCTGCTCCACTTCTCTACTCTCTCTCTCTCTCTCTCTCTCTCTCTCTCTCTCTCTCTCTCTCTCTCTGCCTCCACTACCCCATTAACTCCAATACTCTGCCCTAAATAAACTCTATTCTACACCATGTCTGTGTGTGTCTGGTCCCTGAGGGGGAAGGGATGCCTGGACATGGGCCCGCCTAGGCACCCCCTTCCCCCACAGTACCTTGTACCATTCTCTAAACCTCTCTTTCTTTTTATGAACCCAACATTTGGTGCCAAAAACTGGGAATAACAGCAAGCACAATGTTGTGTATACATTTCTTTTCTCACATCTCTATGTCTATAAATGAACATGTGACCTAAGTGTTTAAGGTAAGCAGTGTTCTCAAAGAAAAATTCAGCAGTTCAGCACAAAGCATGATGAGAACAATAGAAAAACCCCATGATGAGAGGGACTATTGCTACTTTATGCAGCAGGGGGAAAACCTACACTAAGGACATTAAAATAGTCCAGCATCACCCAACTGAAAAAAAAAATAAGTCCTTCAAAAAATATATAGGGTTTTGACAATATGCTGTCAGATGCTGAAGAAACATAGAGTGAATAGAAAATGGTAGATTTCCCAAAAGTAGCTTATGTGAATGGGGAACAACAACTTAATAGAAAAATGATCTATTAGAAAAGGAAGCAGAGAAGCAGGAAAAGCAGAGCTGTGGCTACTAAGAAACAAAACTAGAAATAATCAGCGGAAGACGCCGGTAGGAAATGGTAGGCGCAGCAACATGACTAGACAGTGAGGCAGGGCACCTAGGTAGGCAGGGCCTTTGCCCTTCTCTAGGGTGAGCTTGAAGAGAGTTCCCCTCGTCTTTCATGAAGATCAAGTAAATTCTTGAAGGTGGTATAAGCAAGGTATCTGGTGCGTCTCCAGGTCACAGCAATTAGAAATTGCTCACTCTGTTATATTAAAGCATTGCATGTCTGGTTGTAAAATGTACAGAGAACTGCTGAGAAACTCTATAACACGTGAGATACGACCGAGGACACCGGGAAATAAATCATCAACCTTTTAACCAATGAGCAGCATCTGCCAAGGGTTCCATCCATATCATTCCTAAAGACAGGAGTAGTTAAATGTTATTTCAGAGATTCTGGTCCCTGTGTGACTGTTTCCCAGTCATACAAAAAAACCAAACATCAGGACCATAGGAAGTGTATCCATACACAGGAGCTATCTTCACTATAACAAACACTTACAATGCTTTTGGTAAAAAAAACTCCCCAAAAGGAAATATGTGTGTGTGTGTGTGTGTGTGTGTGTGTGTGTGTGTGTGTGTGTGTGTGTATGGAATATAATGTGAGCTCACTCTTTCTCAAAAAGCATGCAACCTATAAACTTTCATAGGCAGAGCTGCGAAGAGTCTTCAAGCTAAATAAACTATAATTCACAGTGGCAAGTGCTCCAAGAGCCTTTTTCTGCATGCATAAGTATTCTTGAAATGCTTCAATAGTATTGGATAATATTAGTAAGAGAAATCATAATATAACCAGGATCAGGGATATATTAGAAGATGGCAAATGCAAAATAGCACTGTCAAAAAAGTTCCAGAAAGGGAAGTGGGGTATGTGGAAGTGGTGAATAGGGTTAAAAACAAGGCTACTTAATACAATAAGACATTTGCCGTTCTAAGTGACAGCTAGTTAGTTGTTAAAGGCACTTCTTAGTAGCGAGAATTCAGCTCAATTGTTTCTTTGGGGGAAATACGTCCTCTAGTCTCCTCTTCTTTGATTTAACAAAAATGGAGTCAAGGGCCTTTAGAATAGGATATGTTCTTTGAGCTTCTTTTGCTTATTTCAAACAAAGTCCTTATAACCACCAAGCTATCTCTTTGGTTATTTTTATATTCCTATTTAAAGATGAATTTCTGATAAGAAAGATTATAAATGTATGGCTGGCAAATAGGAAGTGCCAAACAACTATTTATTGATTTAGTAAATGTCACAGGGTACCACAGTAATGTTTTTATTATGGTGAGTAGCAAGATGTATTATTGTTTCATGGAAACAATAATACAACTTGCTTCTCACCATAATAAAAACTAAACATTGAAAAAGAATGTCAGAGAAATCACTTGATCTTTGTAACCATATCATTGTGTAGTGAGAACACTCCAGCAGAGTTGACTCCTAAGGACGTTTGTGTCTCCATAAATACAAAACCATAAACAGAAAGAAGGAGGTGTTTTACTGATTCACTGGTTCAAAAACAGCCCTTTCACTTCCCAGGTAATGAAGACACAGCAAGGAAAACCATTCTTTTTTCTCCAAGCTTAATGAACAGCTACTGAACTTTCCCAAGCAGGGTGGTAACAATATGTACATTTTGAACTGATCACCCTTACTCCAGAGATGACACATTGAAGTTGAGTGAATTCGTGAGTTTTAAGAGACTGGTGGCATAGGAAAAGGAGGCACCGTTATGAGGAAGTTTCTTCAGTGCACAGTACAGCATTAACTCAGTTATGGTGCATAAGCAAGAGATAAAAGTGTAGGGAAAGCTTCTAGCTTCTCATTCCTAGTTTTGTTGTTGCTATTGTTGTTTTGTTCTGTTTTATATTTTGTTTATTTCATGGATATGGGTATTTTGTTGGCAGGTATGTCTATGTGTCATATGTGTGCGTGATACTCACAGAGGAAGAAAATGGTGTCAGATTCCCTGGATCTGGAGTTACATATGGTTGTGGTTAGCTATGTGAGTGTTGGGAACTGAATCTGGGTCCTTTGCAAGCAGTCAGTACCCTTAACTGCTGATCTGTCTCTCCATCCCCCAAGAGAGAGGTTATGTGTTTAAGAATTTTAGTAGATTTTTAAGCCGCAACCCACAACATAGACTGAGTGAACTCTAACTCTCACATTATACTTGGAACATCAGGTGAGGACTGGCAAGATTTCGAATCACAAACACACACACACACACACACATACCAGCAGATCACATCTAATGGTGTCTGTGTAACACAAACTAAAAATACATTGTGTTTCTCAGTTTACTAAAAATGTAATATGAAGATAAGAATTCTTGACAGATAAACCCTACATCAAACAAATGAGAACAAAGCAACCCCAAAATCCATAGCTTCTTTCTCCCCATCCCTCCAAGCTGTATTTACAAACACATGACAATATTCCAAGAGAGGGACGCATCAAAGATGCGGAGATGAACTGACCAAAGATGGAGAGAAGAACTCACCAAAGTTGCAGAGAAGTCCTGAATCATGGATGTCATCACACACCTCAAGGGCATGTGAATTTATTAAATATGCTTGGGATTGCAATTTTCTTTTCAGGAATTAACTCTAACCAGACCAGTTGTGATTCTGATGCTACAGAACGAGAGCCTGTGGTTTAAATTATTACAATGGAAACAAGAGGGCCACAGTGACATTGGCTCATGGTGTCTGACCACCCACAAGTGATGTGCACCCAGTTAAAATATTGCATTAGGTTCCACCATTCTTGTGGAAATATGAAAACAGATGAGCACGTATATGTGCAAAAAAGTCATAGAAATCTTCCAGAATGTTTTCCCTGATACGTTTAAGCAAAAATCTTAAAGGGGTGGGGGGGGGGGAGAGTGCCAACCCTCTCCTGAATCATTTAATAAGATCTGAGCAGTCTTCATTCATTGCAGAACTTTTATTTTACATATGCATCTAATCTTTTCATTAAATGTTACATTCTTCCAAAGCATGAGAAATTTGCGCTATATATTTGCTATAAGAAATCCTATCAGAAACTCCCACTGAACTCTTTTTACAGAAGGAACTAGGAGATCTGTGTTCTAAATTTGGCCATGAAAGAGGTTTGTGGTCTTGAGTGAACATCACTTAATTTCTCAAGAGCAGAATCTTTTCATCTGAGATCCAGGGGGCTGATTAGCTACCGGATCAATCCAGATCAAGAACAATGCATGTACAATGTTAAGTTGGTATGTCTTCATCTAAGAAGACACATGGAGATGAAAACATTTAATGGCACTATAACTCTCTCCTCTCCATCACATTACCATCTCTGTTCACTGAAAACCCATGGCCCACTGCTAGAAGGAAAACCCAAAAGTCACTGGATGTGATCAGCTTTAAGGTAGTCATAAGTCTCAGCCTGCAACAATGGTTGAAAATAAGAATGAGAGAGTAAACATCGTCAGTTGATCTGGACTTGGAAATATGTTAATCTGCGCACAAACTTAGAATAGTAGATGTTTCTGGCTGGTTTTGTCTGTCAACTTGACACAGGCTGGAGTTATCACAGAGAAAGGAGCTTTAGTTGGGGAAGTGCCTCCATGAGATCCAGCTGTGGGGCATTTTCTCAATTAGTGATCAAGAGTGGAGGGACTAGTACCTTGTGGGTGGTGCCATCCCTGGGCCAGTGGTCTTGGGTTCTATAAGAAAGCAAGCTGAGCAAGCCAGGGGAAGCAAGCCAGTAAGAAACATTCCCCCATGGCCTCTGCATCAGTTCCTGCTTCCTGACCTCCCTTGGTAATGAACAGCAATGTGGAAGTGTAAGCTGAATAAACCCTTTCCTCCCCAACTTGCTTCTTGGTCATGATATTTTGTGCAGGAATAGAAACCCTGACTAAGACAATAGATTTTTCTGAATCTCAATAAAAATGGGCATAAATATTAAAATCTAGTCCAATTCAGATGCCTGAGTAAATCTAGCTTGCCAATACAAATAATAAATTCTTAAGGTAGAATAATAATGGTAAAATAAAATATAATAAATATAATAAAATATAATATGCAAATAATGTTTTTAGCAAACTCAAATTTGACAATTATTAATTGTGATTCTTTTCAAGATGACACACATTTTCATGTAGACCACTACCCCTGAAGCAAAACCTCCCAGGCAATTGTAAGTACTCTGATTAATCATTACTTCCTCAAACTTACTTATTAATTACTGTTCCATATACTGGGACACCTCTCCCACAGGAATGTAAATCTTTCAGAGTGGTCCAAAGAGGCTCAGAAACCTACTGATTGAACCTTGTAACTAGAGCTCACAAGAGAGGGAGAGGAAGGGAGGGAGGGAAGCAGGGAGGGAGAGAGAAAGAGAGAGAATGAGAAGCAGTTGAGAAGACAAAGAGCAGCTTTTTAAAACTGTACTTAGTTATAAAGCATATGCAACAATATGCTTCTAAAACTGGATTTTTATTTTTAAAACTGTATTTTTGACTGTTGAAGTATAACCAGCAAGCAGACAAACAATACAGCTCTCAAACCATTATCCAGTTACCCAGAACCCTACCCTCCTCCCTTGAACAACTTACAAGACCTTTACTGTGGTTTTAAAGCTGAGTTGCCCATTCATTAGGTTGACAAACTTGTCAAAAGCCTCCAGGACTGTACCACTGATGTCAGAAACACTTACAGGAGAAACAGTACATGTCAGGGCTCAACTGAGTCCTGTCAACCATTGCCAAAATGACGAGAAGCCCTGCTGGGGACAAAGGGCTGCAGAGAAATGGGAGCATTCTATCCGGATTCTGTTGACACAGTACCTAAGTTACACTAGTGCGATTCAGAGAACTTTTGCATCTGTTCCTTGAATGCCTCGGCCGCTCTGGATGCATTTTATGCTACCTTTTAACACTTCTCCATTTGTCTTAATGTTTTAGCAATCAAAACAGAAGTTGATCAACAAACCACAGGTTTTTACATAGATGAAAATCACTGTTAATCAGTTTTTATTTTTTTTAAAAAAAATGCATGTTTAATGAAATCTGCAAGCCAAAATAAAATTTAAGATTTCATAAAGTTGAGAAAAGTGTTCAGATATAAGAATTAAATTTCTCCATCTCTATATGGAAATATGAGGTGCCAATAGCTAAAATAACAGGCCAAAGTATTAACCATTTCCCCTTGTCGAAAATTTTAAGATTAACAAATCTATATAAATGTCAATGCAATATCCTAAAATATCTGTACTTAGATTTCCATGAGTGGCTCATATAAGCATTTCTGATATTGCTGACTGTCAACTTTAGATTATAAATATTTGTATAGAGTTCAAACTGGTTTAAATGTTAGAATGCACAGCCTCATATTAAAGGAATGTGGAACAAAGTAGCATGATGAAAGGAAAGGTTGCAGGCAGAGGAACATTCCAAAAAGGATAGTCTGTAGTCTCCCCTGAATTAAAATGGATGATATCTGAAAACTACATTTCCCAGAATCCCTTGACAGCCTACATGTAGCCTAGTCTATCTAGCCCTTAGATGGCAGTTGCCTGAAAAGTAGAAGAAATATTAAGAATAGTCTAGCTCTGTACCCCATTTTTAATGGGGTTATTTGGCTCTCTGGAGTCTACCTTCTTGAGTTCTTTGTATATCTTGGGTATAAGCGTTCTGAAGGATGTAGGGTTGGTAAAGATCTTTTCCCGATTTGTTGATTGCCATTTTGTTCTTTTGACAATGTCCTTTGCCTTACAGAAACTCAGTAATTTTATGAGGTCCCATTTGTCAATTCGTGATCTTAGAGCATAAGCCATTGGTGTTTTGTTCAGGAAAATTTCCCCTGTGCCCATGTCCTTTTCACCTGAGGAATATCAAATGCCTGAGAAGCACCTAAAGAAATGTTCAACATCCTTAGTCATCAGGGAAATGCAAATCAAAACAACCTGGAGATTTTACCTCACACCAGTCAGAATGGCTAAGATCAAAAACTCAGGAGAAAACACGTGCTGGCGAGGATGTAGAGAAAAAGGAACACTGCTCCACGGCTGGTAGGGTTGCAAGCTGGTACAACCACTCTGGAAATCAGTCTGGTGGTTCCTCAGAAAACTGGGCATGATATTACCAGAGGACCCCCACTATACCACTCCTGGGCATATACCCAGAGGATTCCCCAGCATGTAATAAGGACACATGGTCCACTATACTCATAGCTGCCCTATTTATAATAGCCAGAAGCTAGAAAGAACCCAGATGTCCCTCAATGGAAGAATGGATACAGAAAATGTGATATATTTACACCATGGAATACTACTCAGCTATTAAAAACAATGAATTCATGAAATTCTTAGACAAATGGGTGGAATTGGAGAATATCATCCTAAGTGAGGTAACCCAATCACAAAAGAACACTCATGGCATGCACTCACTGATATGTGGATATTAGCCTAGAAGTTTGGAATACCCAAGACACAATTGACATATCAAATAAAGCCCAAGAAGAAGGAAGGAGAGGCCCCTGGCCCTGGAAAGGCTCAGTGCAGCAGTGTAGGGGAATACCAGAACAGGGAAGCAGGAAGGGGTGGATTGGGGAGCAGGAGGAGGGAAGAGGGCTTATGGGACTTTGGGGGGGGGGGGACCCAGGATAGGGGAAATCATTTGAAATGTAAATAAAGAATATATCAAATAAAAAAAAAGAATGGTCTAAGGTCCTTGCATCCTCCCCAAACAGTGTTCTAACAGCATTAGGGGTGTGTTCAGGTTCTAAAAGTTCTTCATGATAGTTCTATCCCTATTTCTTCTCCAGCTCATTCTTCATTTGGGTAACCAGTTGTTCATATTAAACACCAATGGTTTGTAGTCTGTGCCCTTGCTTTAAAATGGCTGCTAAGCTCCCAACAGCCATCTCATGGGCATACTCCCCAGTGGAGAGGAGTGAACTGAAGGCCTTCCGAATCTACCAGTCTCAACAGTGAACCTTCCCATATCCATTGTATCAAATGGTTACAGGAAAATTCCTCAAGCACCCAATGAAGTCTCTAGAGGAGTAAACTTTAGAAGACTGACCGTATCCAGATAGAATTTATCAGTAAAACAATCTCCTCTACATAAGTATGTATAATAGAAAGTAAATTTAAACACTCAAACCGCCTTTCGTGATCTATAAAAGGCCAGATGGACATGGAAACCTCTGATTTGAAGTTTAAAGACAAGCTAAAAATCAATTTGCAACAATGTAATATATTTGAAGATATCTGAGAAATAATGTGACCTGGGGGATGTGCTAGAATATTTCTATGGGAGATGACTGGATCAGTTTATCTTAAAGCTAAAAGACAGCTGAAAATACAGGCAGGCTCGGAATGTCAACATCATGTGAAATTCATATCAGAAAAGGATTAGGTTTACTGGACACATTTGCCTTCTTGGTAGAACTCATACATTTCTTTTACGGTTACTTTTAGAGCCTCTGTGTTTGCAAAATGTGATTTAAA
The DNA here is from genome assembly GCF_947179515.1 of Apodemus sylvaticus. Classification (NCBI taxonomy): domain Eukaryota; kingdom Metazoa; phylum Chordata; class Mammalia; order Rodentia; family Muridae; genus Apodemus; species Apodemus sylvaticus. Next base: position 29,840,856 of record NC_067487.1, read on the forward strand.
TGAATTGCAATGATGCAAATACAACAGCAAAATAAGATTAATTAATTGATTATACACGGAGGTGAAGAATGTAAGACAGAAGCAGGACAGGATATTTATTTTATTTACAAATTAACTGCATTGCATCTGACACAACGCCTTCCAGCAGCCAATAAAAGGCACAGATGTGACACATTACAAGGTTTAGTTCTCCATAAAATAGAAAATGGAAAAGCAGGTGCAAGTATTCCTGTATCTGAGACAGAAGGAGGTAAGATTGGAGGAAGTATCACTTGCTATGCATGAGTCTCTACTGAGCATTATCTTATTCACTTTACATAAATTAATATATAACAGATTAACGACAATCCTAAATGGAACACCGTGACATCTACTTTACAGAAGAAGACTTGAGATCAGCAGGGTCAAAGACCTGAGATTAAAGCACAGGCTCTGACCCCATAGTTCATCCTTTTAGCTACTTCCCTACAAGATGCCCAATGTAATGGTCAAACTATTCCTAGAGTCAACTTGGAAGTGAGTTCTAGAACCATCTTGTATGGTAGTGCCTATGGCATCAGGCCAAAGCCCCAGTTCAAAACAGCACTTCTCAAAAATTAAGTCATCTGCTGCATCTTCTTCTGTAGGCTTCATCCAGAGCTTGGAGCGCTACCCAGACAAGCTATGGAGCTCAAGGCAGTAAGGTGGGAGAGGAAAGGAAGGAACTACAGTGACCACAAAAGGACGTGGTCCCCAGTGCTCGTGTTTGTTTCACTGTGGGAATGTTTTCCTCACTAGCTTGGCAGAATTTTAATTTTTAAGGAAAATCAAGAATTTTATATTTTTTAGTAAAATGTATGTTGGGGGATTGAACATGATCATGAACTGGATTTAACCAGATGTTTCCCAGTTTGTTAGCATACTTCACTCTTTCATGTGGTTGATGACAAATTTTATGGACAGCAACATCCAAGGAGAATATTGGATGTTAGTAGCACTAATCCTCAAACATCCCTTTCATCCCCGTAACCAGGATCTCTGTGACAGTCGGTTTTAATTGTCACCTTGACACAGTCTAGAATCACCCGGAAAGGTAGTCACAATGCAAGATTGTCTGTAATAGGTGGGCCTTTGGATGAATCTGGGTAGCATGTGCCTCAATTATTTTAATGGAGATGTTAAGACCTACCCACCATTGGTGACACCATCCCCTAAGCAAGGCATGTAGGGTTGTGTAACCATGGAGAAAGTGAGCAGAAAACTAGGCTGTAGACATTAATTGATGTTCTCTGCTCCTACAGTAAGGACTGTAGATGTGACCAGCTGCTTCAGTCTCCTGCCACCTTGACTGACTCCCTTAGAGTGCTGCACTGTAACCTGAAACTGGGGGGCAGACACTCTTTCTCCCCTAAGTTATTTTGTCTAGGCACTTCATCATAACAACAGGAAATGAACTAAGACACTCCGTCGGGAGGAGGAAGTACCACTGGTCCTCCCCTTTCTTTCTTCACTGCCTCATATTTCATTCAGTTTAAGGTTCTGATATACTAGTGAATGAACCTACTGCTTTTATCTCGGCCAATCCTCCTTTAGTGTTTTGATGATGATGGCAATGGTGATGATAATGATGATGATGATGATGATGATGCTTTCTCTCCCTCTCTCTCTCCCTCCCTCTCTCTCTCCCTCCCTCCCTCCCTCCCCACACCTCTCTCTCTCCCTTCCTCCATCCCCCCCTCTCTCCCTCTCTCTCCCTCTCTCTCCCAAATGTTAGAAACAGGTCAAAAGAATAACAGCTCGAAATCATATTCTGTGTTGTATACCTACCATATGTACAACTATTGAAAGCTGAAATCCCCAGTGGGAATAGAATGAAATTTCTTCATATTCCTTAGAGAAACCCCAATGCCTCCATATATGCTTGGTTCAGAGACCACACTGAGGTAGCGAACTCATAGTCAAACAAGAGGATATAGTTTCCGGTCTATATGAATTTTTTTTTATTTTATTTTTGAAATTTATAGTCCGGTATGTCTTTTTAGTTCTAAGGTCTCCTCATTTCTTTTATTTTCCTTAGCAACTATCTTTCCTAAGGAGGACCCAAAGAAACTGTAAAGATACTCAAAACCAGTAAGAAAAATGGGAAGACAGATGATCTTGATCATATTCAGAGTATCACAGCAAAATGCAAAAAAGGAGCCCAGACAGGAGCCAACAACTATGACGAGGATTAACTTAAAGGATGACTTCAATCTGACCCTAGTGGTATCGGGCCATCACAATTTCCAATAAAATCCCACTTACTAAGCCTTCTCTTTCTAGAGCTCCTGTGCATGTGTGGTCATCAAGATAACAGCTTTAATACTGCATTATGTTCTGCTGAGTACCCGACCCCACAGCAGTAAAGGGATGCAACCTGGTGAATACAGAGGAGACTGTTGCTTACTGGCTTGCTCCTCATAGCAGACATATCCTGCTTTCTTAGACAACTCTGAACCACCCACAGTGGATTAGGCCTTCTTACTTTAGTCATTAATTAAAAAAAAAAATGCCCACAGGTTAATTTGTTGTGCGCATTTGTCAATTGAGACATCTCCAGATGTAAAAATGTTACCAGAGATTTCTTTGAGGTGATGGACTGAGGGGTGTGATTTCCATCACTGAAAATTTTTCATGCTCTGCAGCAATCCTGCAATTATTTCCAGAACCAGAATCCTCAAAAACCCCAAACCAGAATCTTCAAATCTAAAGTTCCCACAAAAAAAATGTAATTATTTTCAGAATCAGCAACGTCAACCCAAAATTCTTAAGAGCGACTAGCCTTAACATATTAGGCAGTAAACATATCGAGGTTCTTCATGCCAAGAAAGTCTGCTTCTCATGTTGGAAAGGGAACATGTTAGAGTGACAGTCCTCATCTCCGATCTGCAAGGTCTGCTCAGCAGAACCCAAACCACCATCCATAACGAACTACACTGAACCCGAGTGATGGAGAGCACTTGAAGAGGTGGCCTTCATTTTCTCCTGGCTGAGTTTTCTCCATTTATCTTCTCAAAAAGATAGCATCGATTGAACCTCTCAAGGCAATTTTGTCATGGAATGCTGATGAAAAACTCATTACCATATCTGCAAAAATATTAAGATAGGAGACATGTTTCCATACTCCTCAGGAAATCAAAGTTATACTCGGAGGATAAAAGAGATTCATCGGGATCCACAGAAGAAGCATCCTTTAAAACAATGTTTAAAAATGAATGGTGTCATTTGGTAGCCTTTTCTCCTGTAATATTATTCAACAACGATTTAGCCTGGCAACTCACAATTATTAGTCATTGATTTTGTGCGAGCACTGTCATTGGAGAATGCTGTTGTACAGATAAGATATATTTAAATATTGGGACTGAAGTTAGCTGAGCTTACCCTTCGTTAATTAAATAATGCGTCAATTTCATCCACGTTTTCCTGCCTGGGTAACTGGGAAGTGTTATCCTCTAAAACCACAGTGATATAGGGAATCACTGAAGTCATCTATGGGGAAAATAAAAGAACAAGTTCAGGTCAAGATTAATCCTATCACACCTCTGCCCTCTGCCCATTTCTTAAGATGGGTAAGACCCCAACAGACCCCAACAATGCAATGAGTCCTCTGTCTTTGCAATGCCTAATGTTTTGCCATCTTAACATATGTTATAGTCATTTGGGAAGAAAGATCCTCAGCTGAAGAAAACTGCCCATACCAGATTGGTGGCAGCACTGTAGATGTGGACAAGCCTATGGGGCACTTTCTTGACTAATAATTAATGGGAAATCCCTAGCCTACTCTGGGTGGTGGTACCCCTGGACAAATGGTTCTGAGTTATTTTAGAATGGGAGCTAAGCACGCCATAGGTAACAAACTAGTAAGGGGCACTCTGCCAATGTTTCTGTATCAGTTCCTACCTCCAGTTTCTTATTTTGAGTCCTGCCCTTACTTCCCTCTGTGATGGAATATTACCTAAGAGTTATAAAGGGAACTAAAGCCTTTCCTTCCCACATTTCTTTTTTGTCGTGGTCTTTTTTATAGCAATAAGAAGCCCTAACTAAAGCATAACTTTGTATTAAGTTCACGGGACATTACTGTGACAAACTTGATCTTGTTTGGAAGAAGGTTGTGGGAGGACTTTGGGTATTTAGACTAGAAAAATCCACTGAGTGTGCAGAGCATTGTGAACTACTGTGGGAACTTAGGATGATCATGCTGAGAGACGTGCAGATGATGGACGCCCGGCTGGTGACATTTCAGAGACAACCTTGAGAGGTCTCTTCAGAGACTACCTTGCCTGTACTATATTTTGAATTAAGAATCACTGAAGTGCAGCCTTTGCTTTGCTGGGACAATTGATGCTGGTTATCTGGAACTGAGAAATTAAGGTTGATTAAGAAGAGTCCGGCATTATCGAGGTGAAATCTTCTGAGAACCGTTTCCCCAGAATCAGCATATAGAAGCTTGGTCCTGCATATAGCACATAGAAGGTGACTCACGCTGGCAGCCAGATACAGTCATGTGTAAGAGTCAAGCACATACAAGCAGTTTTGAAGGCATGAAGGGGACACTGAGAGAAGCTGAGACTTTTCAATGTGTGTGAGGACTAGAATCCCTGAAGAACACTCAGAGTAACTTATTGTGATGATGTAACCCAGGTGCAGGAAAGACCCCAGGATTTTGGAGAAGCCAGTACTGTGAGATGACCATCAGAGACAGAAGCAGCTGTGATGTGGAGCCAGCCTGAATCTCTGAGACAAGCAAATTCAGTGGGTGGCTCACAACTTCTTTTAATTCCAAATCCAGGGGAAATTGATGCCCCTGGTCTTTGCAGGTACCTGTACTCATGTGCACAAAGCCAGATGTATACATATAATTACAAATAAACCTAACAGAAACGTTTTTAAGAAAGAGACATGAAGTTAGAGGGGTGTTTGTTGGAAAAGGAATAAAGTAATTGGAGGTAGGTAGTGGGGGATAGAAATAATAATTTTATTTGAAATAAGTATTTCTTTGTATACATGTATGAAATCCTCAAAGACATGGAAAACACTAATTAAGTTCACCCTATAACAAGCTTATAACATAGCTATAGGTTCTGTGTATTTAGCGTGCTAGGTTGGGCACTGTTGCTCCCATTTTATAGAAAGACTTGTGGATCCTGAGATTCAGTTAACTGTTGAGGATCACATAGGGAACATGTCTATGTAGGGCTGAAAGGCACACAGTCGAGAGCAGAAAAATCAGCGTTTTGCTTTATTTTCTCGTGGTATTTCACAGCACCAACCTTTCCCCAATCGCTTGCTTTTGTCTGGCAACTTCATTCTAGCTAATAATAGATTGAGTTTGCACTGCTGACCCTCATATCTCCAGAAGTTTCCTGTAAAAAACCCATTAAAACTTCTAATTAGACATAAATATTAAGACAACCTAAAGTGCAATCTAATAGGGCCAGTGTGTAGGGTCTACCTGTATTCACTGGTAAGGTTTTGTTTGTTAATATGCGTGCTCCGTTGACTGGCTTAAATTCAACTCCTAAAATCATTCTTTTTTAATATTTTGATCATTATAATTATATTTCTCCTTTTCCTTTCTTCCATCCAAATGCTCCAAAATACTACTGCCCAGCCCCACTCCCTCAAATTTATGGCCTCTAATTTTCACTATCATTGCATGCATAAACATATATGTATATACATATATACTCCTAAATATAACTTGTACCATATATAAAAAAATTAGATGTTCCCTGTATTTCCAACAGAAGCCCATGTTGCTTGCAGAGAAAAAGAATTTGTTCTTAGAAGAACAAACATCTAATTAGTATCATCACACTTAAACATATAGTGATCTGTAAATATAAGAAAGTAATATTGATGATTTAAAACAAGCAGTTTCAAACAAAATTTTGCCACTCAAGAGCAGAGGCTTCTTGTGATTTCATGGCTAAGATTCCTGGCAAGAGCAAAAGGCAAATTATGGAGCTTTCGAATATCAAGTAGCTTTAGCAGACAGACAGGAAATGTAGCCATGGCTACACCCTGGCTTTCAGTTTCTAAGACTGCATTGGTGATGGGAAAAGTTGTTCTTCTGAATTCCAATTTCTTGGCTTTAAATACCAAGGACACAGGTCCATAGGAATAAGACCATAAAGATAATGTCATGAACCAATATGTAGATTGATAAGGAAAATTCCCTTCTATAGCCTCAAAAGACCAAGCATGAAAAGATGTATAGAGTGGATTTCTCTGCGGTTTAGGTACCAAGAAGCTCTCTGTAAATCCTTGGGCCTGGGTAAATACTTGATGGGAGAAATGAATAAGGCAATAGAAGCCAAGAGAGACTTCAGAGAGGATCCCATGATTAGTTTTTCAGACTTGATCAAGAACAGCAAGCCCTATTAAGACATTGGAATCAACTAAGAATATCCAGTGCCAGATATCTGCATCCAGGTGAATGCTCTACAAGCCCACATCACAGAGCACCCTGTCCTCTCCTATGTGTGCTGATAAATTACCAAGATCCTGAAGTAAACAGAAAAGTTTAGTGAACCACAAGAATCCCCAGTCTTAGAGAAAAGAAAAACAAAAATTTCACATGCTTACAACTGGCAGCCAGCATAGATGTCCTGACCTTCAGACAGGAGCAGCTTAGAGGCAGCAGCTCTGAGGAAGAGTTCATCCTTAGCAGAGGCCAGTAGAGATCAATGGCCATCAGAAGTCAGAGGCAGAAGCCACACCCCACTCCTCCTACCACAAATTTAGAGAAGTCTCCAAAAGGTAAGTGTCACCAAAGGAAATGGGGAGTATGGGAATATGGATAAATCCTAAATCAAGTTAGACAACCTAAAACAGTAACATTTAAAACTAGATGTGGCCAAGGATGTGATTCAGAATTAGAGTACTCACCCACCATGTGTAAGACCCTGAACTGGAGGCCTAGCACTACAAAGTTAATTAGATGCAAACTTCTACAATCAAGCAGATCCGAAAGCCCATGAGTTAAAAAGGATTTTAAATAAAAAGCACAGTACGTTTTTGCACAATCTGGATTGTGACTATATAAAATTAATAGCCATTATAAATATATAATTCATGCAGATATATGCATTTATATATTCTATATGCATTTACATACATATGTATAAGCCAAGCAGTATTTTATTAGAGGTCTAAATTAATACAATTGTAATTATGAGAATGCTTTCATGGATTAAATTTTTCTCTTAAAAGTAAATATCGTCCAGACATGTATTTATATTGGTTGTCTAGCAATTAACAGAAATCCTCCATTGCTTGTCCAATAAACAAAGACCAGGACCCAGAGTTTTTGAAAGAATGGGAGCTTGAATACAACCGTGTGCTTCATACACACCACAACCATTGGCAAGTTTGGAGGCCTCCATTCGCCAGAAAAGTTGGTTCCATAGAAACAGCTCCTAAATGGATTCTCTCTTGCTGCTTTGCATATCTCTCATATATTCCTGCCCAGTTTCCAAATACCCACTTAGCTAGTTCATCTTGCATCTGGCATTGCCCCTCTCTGTTCTCTAACAGTAGCTTGTATCATATCTGCAGACCGTATCAGTAGGTGCACATAGTGTCAGCTCGCTGTACAATACAACTGAGCTCATAGTCAACACGGACTGTACAGGTGGTTTTACTGACAAAATAGTCTCAATACAATAGTGGAATTCATTTGGATAGTACGGTATGTGTAAGCATCTACTTTGGAGGTCAGTACATCCACCTAGGGGTACAGTTGTTAGCTACATGAACTTTCGTCCATGTCTTCTTCTCTGAAGCTGGAGTTTATTTGGTACTTTTTTTTGTTTTGTTTTGTTTTTGCATATAGCTCAAGACATCACTACTACCCAGTACCACTAGAGTACGTTCTACTAGTACTATTTTCCAGAATATTCATCTGACACGTTCTTATTCTGATTTCCTTAAAAGGTTTATTGTCTCAGTCAAACCAGCAAAAGCCTAAAGCCTGCCCTTTCTTCTCAGGAATTACTGTGTGAAAGATTAATATACTCTACATGCATTCCACTACAATGGAAACATGGAACATTTTTATTGTTCTGTACATGATTTGGGCAAACACAACTACTAATATATTGATAGAATACAAACAAACGTTTTCTAAGAAGCAATGATACGATCAAATAAACCAACATCTAATCATTTTAAAAAGGCTATTTTAAATAGAATTTTGTGATAGTTCACGTTAGTTGTCAACTTGAGAGAATCATCTGGGAATCAAGCCTGTTGGCATGCCAGTGGGGGCTATTTTAAATATGCTATCTAGAGTGATAAGACCTTCCTATTATTGATGATACTCATTCTCAGGGCTGAGATCCTGGTCTGTATAGGATGAGGAAAGCTATCTGAGCAGGAGCATGTATGCATCCCTCCCTGATTGTGAATGCAATGTAACCAACTGCTTCAAGGTCCTATCGCCTTGACTTCACTGATATGTTGAAGTGTCCCATAAACCACAAGCTAAAATAAGTGTTTTCTCCCTTAAGTTGTTTTTTCCCAGAGAATTTTATCATAGCAAGAGGAAAGGATACTAAGGTAGAAATCAAGGAGTACTGTGCTGCACATACATGATCATGACTCCACTATAATTTTAAACACGATTAGAGGCTTTATGATAAGCAGATTAAAATAATTACCCTGTAGACACTAATCGTATTTCTAAGTTGTCACAGGAATATAAAAAATTCCATATCGCACAAGAAAAGTAATATTTATTTGGAGGGTTTTACTTTCCTTCAATGATGATCAGGGCATGCCCATTGTTTAATGCTGGCATCTTCTATGTTTACGTCATTTGGAATATTGGCACTGCCACATGTCATCAACAGAAAGAGAGAAAGACAGCAGAAAGGAACAGTGGAAGGGTACATATTATTGAGTGTGATATATTTCTTTTATGCCCTATACTATGCTTTGAACAGCTAGTTCTCAAAGGTAGTGTCTTAGTCAGGGTTTCTATTCCTGCACAAACATCGTGACCAAGAATCAAGTTGGGGAGGAAAGGATTTATTCAGCTTACACTTCCACATTGCTGTTCATCACCAAAGGAAGTCAGGACTGGAACTCAAGCAGGTCAGGAAGCAGGAGCTGATGCAGAGGCCACGGAGGGATGTTACTTACTGGCTTGCTTCCCCTGGCTTGCTCAGCTTGCTCTCTTATAGAAGCCAAGAGCACCAGCCCAGAGATGGCACCACCCACAATGGGCCCTCCCACTTGATCTCTAATTGAGAACATGCCCCACAACTGGATCTCATGGAGGCACTTCCCCAACTGAAGCTCCTTTCTCTATGATAACTCCAGCCTGTGTCAAGTTGATACACAAAACCAGTCAGTACAGGTAAATTTACACAGAAGTGCCTACAGAGTGGAGGATAACTACACCCTGTCCTCTGTCCAGTGATGAAAACCACTCCTGAGAACCACCTGATCCACCTGACCTAAGTATTTGTCCTACATAATAATCTCATCATCAGATAGCCCGATATAGGGTATTGAAAATACACTGTGCTGCTTTCTTAATTAAAAGTTAGCCAGAATTTAGTTGGATTTGTATTATTACTTTGCAAATAGAACCAGACTTTAATGAGACACACTATTTCCACAAGTGAATTCCTCCAATGCAGGCCTAGAATATTACTTTATTTCTGTTTAACAGTGGAACTTCCTGACAATGACGCTAAGGCAGAGGAACTTCATCTGTGTCACAGAAAACCAGAGTCGACCGTGTCACATCCCTCTTTTGTAAGGTTCCGTTCCTTCTTGCTCCATGTAACTTTTAGTAAATACTATTTGAGAACAACAGTGTGATTGCTTTTTTTATATTTTACATACATTTTATAGGCTAATCAATTTTCTATATACTTTGTAGATACTCATAATTGCATAATGAGATGGTAATAATAACATCTCACTAGAAAGGTAAAGAAATTAAGGCACAGAGTGGCTAAGGATCTTGCCCAAGGAAATATAGCCTACCCAGTGCTCAGACACAGGCCATCTGAATCTAGTTTGTGCTCGTAACACTGTATCATTAAGTCATGAAAATGTGGACACTTTAGCTCTGTCTGACAGTGTAAGCCATCTTCTTCAATGAAACTCTGACTTCTAAACTACATTTACATGAGAATTTCTCTAAGGTTCTTAGTTAGCTACTGAAATGATATTCAATATTAATTTTTCTTGTGTTTCCAGACACTAAGCAGTCTCTTTTTCTAAAGTTTTAGCAACTACCCCCAAAAAGTATATAGAAAGATGAATTCCTACTTTGAAACTGAGCATTCTTGACACTACATGCATGACAATCCAATACCGGCAAGAAAATATCTTTCTCCCCTCAAGAATCACTTTGTAAGTGGCGTCTGCATAGACTTCCAACATGTGCCTCAGAGTCAAGTATCTCCGGCAGAGCTGAGATTTCGTGTTTATGTAGTAGCAAGTATTTGTTGGGAAGACTTCAGAAGGCTTGGTGGTGAGCTTCTGTCTGAGACAGTGTGACTGGCTTTCATCATACTGACTTACAGTATTGACAACAGTATCCATAGAAAGAACGCTCACAGAACTCCCTATGTGTTATCGGGACCTGATGCTTTCTGTTCCTTGAGTATGTAAAATGGTTTTCTGTTTCTGTTGTGAGGAACTGGGCTAATGTGTGGTTTCCTTCTCCATGTCACATGCCAGACATGATAACTTGAGACCATGGAGAGGACATTCTTGGGTTTCTGGGGAAGAAAAATTGAAGAAGGAATGGATGATGGGGCTTAGTGCTAATGCATACTGCCTGCCTGCTAAGTTGCTCACCGTCTCTGAGCTTGCAGGATTCTTATCTACAGACAGAAAGATAGACGCTGTGCTGCAGAGAATGCTGCATGAAAGAAAGGAATTTACTTATTAATTTCTGATACTAATTTGGTACTGAGTGAATGATAGTAAAGGTGTAAGTATCTGAAACTTTGTAATTAATTGAATAATACAGGAAATACTGACAATTTATGTACAAGTAGGGTCAAAGTGGAAATACACTCTTCATTTTCTACAAACAAATAGATAAATAAATAAATAAATAAATACCTTTGGCAAAAGATTTAGACACTTAATTTATATAATCCTACTTAAATAGAGAGAAAAAAGATTTTCTTATATTACTTAAGAATATCACACCCCAGAAATACACTATGTAGAAATACCAAGATAATCAATTTTGTTTGTCTAACCGGAAGATGTAAAGAGGCAATGAAATAAAACACTCCCCGAATTCAAGTTATATTTATTATATTTGGCAATTACATTTGTAAGACAAAAACCCTGCTCTTTCAAAATGTAAGGCTAGAATTTTGCTTTCATGAACTTTCTGTAAGTCTTAGGGAAAGGAATAAAATGTCAAATTTTTTGAGCAACCCAGACATGTTACTTATGTGAGTGGGCCAAGAAATCCCGTGCGAATGAACTTAGCAAATGAACAGACTCTTAGAGACATGAAAGGCCTTTGATGTGCCTCTCGGAGAGCCTGCTTGTAGCTTCCACATGAAAAGCCACAGTGTCAAAGTGCCTCTGCAGACGAGGGTGTTTTGGACAATTTGAAAAATGAAGGAGTAAGCCTCCTTCCCCGTGATGATCAGCCAGCTCCACTTTCTGGAGAAATCTTCCATATCTCGCCCCTGACCGACCACGCTATTCTCTTAGCCATACATGCTTGCCCCATAGTGATGACCCAGGGATTTACTGTGTTCGCCCCTCAGTAATATAGACATCGAGATAGCAGAGAGAATGAGAACCCCAGAAGAAACTTACTCCGTGGCAGCCTGGCATCTGGGAGATAATATTAAGATAATACATTTTAGCACGCTCCCTTTATCCTAAGAAAGTTCAAGGTCTTCTTCAAAGGAGAACCTAATCACAACATCCTACAAACACCACCACAGCCATGTAAACGCAGAGACATACAGCTCTTTTTGTTCCCTGATTACTGTTCTTGGCACACATAAAGCCTCGGCTTGTAAGAGGGTGAGATCAGAGTCACATATAAATCACCCTACTTTTCCCAAGATAAACTATTACTTTTAGAAAATTGTTTTTTTTTTTTAATCAAAACACAGATCTATGGGAACCAGAAGTAAGATTACTTTTAAATCCTTTTATTGTTGTTATTATTAGTGTTTGGGATAGTGAGGGTGTGTGATGTGTGTGTAGACAGAATGTGTGCCATATTGGGCCTGTGGAGGTCAGAGGTCAACTTCATGGAAATGGGTCACTTCTCTCCTCTCACCTTTATGTGGGTTCTAGGATGAAGCCACAGTCACCAGGGCTTAAACAGCAAGTGATCTTGCCCACAGAGTCACCTTGTTGACCTCCTTAGTTCTGAATTCATAGGTAAAGATAGTTTGGTTTACTCTTGTAGCCAGAAAATGGGTAAATCATAAAAGATCTTTGTATTTTAACTGAAGTACATGGAAGCAACATACAAGCAAGTGCCTTACTTTCAGCTTTGAGAGAAACTGGTATGTTCCAGGGAATGCAAATCACTTCCCATCTCTACTGCATTTGCAGTTGCTTCTATGGGCTCCAGAGCCATAGATTCAGCCAAGCACAGACTGAAATTATTATAGAAAACCATTCCCTTTTAGTGAGCATGTATACATCTTTATAGATAGATAGATAGATAGATAGATAGATAGATAGATAGATAGATAGATAGATAGATAGATATTTCCTGAGCATATCAACTACCTACACTGCACTAGATATGAAATCAGGGATGACCATGTCTGTATGGGGACTGGAGTTCTCTTTCATTAGGTATTGTGACATCCAGACAGAAGTCTCAACATATAAAAAGAAAAGGAAAAGAAGAAAGGGGGAATTAGAAGATTAAAAAAAAGTTGAAAAAAAGAAAAGAGAGAAGGAAGAGCTGTGGGTTTTCTGACATAGGGGTTGGAAAACCTGAAGTCTTTTGCTTTCTATTCAACTTCATCTAGTAGCTACTTTGTACTTTATTTCTTTTGTCTTCATTTGATTTATTTAGTTGTTCTTTAAAACTCATTCTTCAATATATGATCTGATGAATGTAGCTAAGAAACATAACCTTACATGTTTTATTCCCACAAATATATATTGTTAAATATATATATATATATTATATATATATATATATATATATATATATATAAAGAAAATTGCAATGAAGTCTGCAAATCTTTTTATTTTCTAGCAGGGTGAATATCTGGAAGCAAGAATGGTAATATGGAGACAGTTATCATAACACAAAAAGGAGCATCAATTGCAAATGCCATGTTGAGCATATGAAATACAGTAAATTAAAGGAAACGACTCTCTGTATCGCTTTATGCCTCTATCTGTTAATTTTGAAGAAGGCACCACAGCGAGGCTGATGTCAGAACAAAGTCATATTATGCAGATGGACTACATTTACTTATTTCTACTTTATGAAAACATATATAAAACCATAAGTCTGCCTGAGTTCCACACAGGGAATAAATAGCAGGGCAGCTTTGCCATGCCTTCCGAGTCTCTGCTTCGAGTTTTCTCTCCTTTGTACTCCCCAGAATTTCAAACCTTACAGCAATGGACAGCAAGGCAACATCCTCTCTCTTCTTTTCCATAGTACTCATGACTCCTCTCCTCCGTCATTCTTTAAGATCATCTCACTATTATGCCCTTTCTTCTGTATCTGAACCGTCTTCACAGGCTCCTTCCCCTCAGCTTTTATGTATAAACAAAATGATAAATCACTTTTCTATGCTGCAAGAATAGGAAGCTTCTCCAATCTGTTTCTCCTCTGGCTCCTGACCCCTGCAACCCTTCCCTGCACTGGTACCCTCAGAGTGGAGCCAGCCTCCCTCAGGCAGCTACTCAACATCCCCACTCCCTCCCCTTCCCTTCAACTCAGCCCTCAGCTTTGCCCCCAGTTGTCTACCACTATCACCACACTAATAGTGCACAGAGCAGGCTTCAAAGGGGCAGATTCAAAGCTCCTTTTATCCTTAAATAACTTGACCTCTCGCAGACAGAGACATTGTCTAGCAAGTCCACTCCTTTTAAAAACTCTCTCTTCTCTATTCTCCTTCTAAATTTCCGATCAAGTCTTGTAAATCTTCTACCATGCCCCCTTCTGTGCCCACCTCTGCTAATGTCCCTTAAGGATCTGTCCTCTGTCCTATTTTTCTTTCCAAAAATTTCCTTCCTATCTCTGCTCACCCCATTTCTGTCCTGTTCACTGATTTTAAAACTCCTACCATTTCCTAAGATGATTTCTTCCATGAGTCTCTTTCTCTAAAACTGATTTCACTAATATGTGTATGTATGTATATATGTATGTGTATACATATATGTATATATATACTATATATGCTAGATGATTAAGTGGCATTGTATGTGGCACCATGTGTAATATAAGTAGGTCAGTGATAACCACTGGATTATGTTTCTGCAGTTACTTTTTATATGAAGCTCCTTCCAGGCAATCCTATCTACAATGAGCCAAAATTCCAGTAACCTACAATCTCACTAGTAAATTCTGCCATATTCTATCTTCACCGTGGTACTCACTGTTATTTTCTCTTCAACTACTTATCAAGCCTTAATCAATGACATTCTATAAGTCATTCTTTTAAGAATAAATAATGCAAATTTAAACAGTAAGAAGGAAAAAATGGGAGGACTTTAATGTCAAGATGCTCAAAGTTTATTGGGAAGGCTAATGAATAAGCAATAAGCATATGAAAGAATATGGTGGTATTTAGGTGTGAAATCACAAATATAGTTCTCTTTACCTCCAGTTGAGATTCTGAGAATCATCTTCCCCCATTTCCCGTCGCAGGTATAAAAATAGGGATCAGAGAGTGGAATAGAAACTCACCCCAAGTCCTGAGACACTGACTCTACATCACTTGTTTCTCCTGTTTCTCTTTGATTGCTTTCTATCAACAAACCTTTGGTCACTACTGGTGACCATGTGTGTCACCTTTCTAATAAGTAAACTAAATCCATCTCATCTCTTGCTGAGACTCTCTATCACTCACATAAAATCAAAAACTGTAGAAAGCAGAGAAGATTCATCTCATGCTCACAGTTCATCTAACACAGTGCAAGTCCAGTTCTGTGGACAAAAGTAACTGCAATAGTTTGTCTCTCCTCAATATCTGCAAATACGCAGATATTTCTTTTTATTTTTTGCCTTTTCTTCTTTTTTCTTCATATTAGTTATCTTCCTGTGGAGCCAAGCTAAGCCTGGCCTTTGTGCTAGCCAGATAATTACTAGGAGAACTTAAGAATTCAGGAACCATAAAGGGACTGAAAACATCTGTCCATGACTGTTCATGTCGTCGCCTGAACCAAGGTGATAAAGATGCTACATCTGGGAAATGATAATTAAGAAGCAGAGTGGATTCTACAGTATCCAGCAAGAACACTCCTTGTTTTTTATAGCCCATTTTTTAAAGTGAACCTGGATGTGTTGTGTGGATGGATTCTGGGATCTCACAGAAATAATCACAAAACATTCAATGATTCGCAAGCACTCTTCTTTGTGTAGGAAATGTTGCCAGTACTTTGTTTATTTATTCACCTGAGGATGTTTGTGTTGATCTTGGCGTGTTTGTGTGTGGGTGTGAGCATGGTCATTTATTAGTGTCATGTTGACCTGTGTGATTTGATAGGGATTCTGAAATGAGAGGCCCCATGTTTCTTTCAAGACCGGAACCTGGTGTGACTGTTCCCTGGGAGGTTCTGCCAGCAACTGACCAACGCAGATGTAGATGCTTGCAGCCAACCATCAAACAGCTCGAGGACCCTGGTGAAGGAGCTAGGGGAAGGACTCGGGGAGAAGAGAGGATAGGCAGAACAATGTTGGCTGGCCAGACCAACCAGGGATCCCAGGAACTAGACCACCAACCAAGAAATGTACAGTGTTGGATTCCATAGCTGCCTGCAGCTATTACGAAGTGGGTTTCTGGAACAGAAGCTGAGGGATGGATAGGGAAGGGGCGAAAAGAAAGAAGGGCCAGGACAATGTTTCACTGATCGAGGCTGGAACTTTAATGGCGCCAGACCTTTTAACAGTTTGTGCAAACCCTTCCCCCCAGACTCCAGGCTGAGTTCCGGTGGAAGTTGTCTAGCTTCTCTTGGAGGTCCTCATCTTGACTGCTCTGGCAGCTGGGTGGGTCACCTGCTTAATTCAGGAATTCCTAGACCTGGAGGAACAATGAACTTCACTGAGCTTTTCCACCCTAGGATAAAAATTCCTGCTTTAACCTACTTCCCTATTATGTCCTAACGGCAGATTCCTGCTCGAAGCCAGGGATTGTCCTTGACCAAAGTCAAACTCAAACCATGTGCATGACTGCCCCAATATGTCTCTGTACAGTACAGGGAGGGGTCCGTGGCTCCAGATACATATGTAGCAGAGGATGGCCTTGTCTGACCTCAATGGAGAGGAGGCCCTTGGTCCTGAGAAGGTTTGATGTCCCAGGTTATGGGGATGTTGAAGCAGTGGAGCAGGAAGGGATGGGCAGGTGAGGGAGCACCCTCATAGAGGCAAAGGGAAGGGGGAAGAGAAGGGATGGGATGTGGGGGAGCTGTGGAGGGGTAACTGGGAAAGGAGATATCATTTGAGATGTAAACAAATGGAATGATTAATAAAAAAATATTTTAAAGGAGGCATTCTATATGTTTTTATTGAAGAAATAAGTAATGAATAAATAAATGTCAGACTTCCCTCTGGAAAAAAAAATGGTTAATGTTAAACAGTTTGCCGAAAAAGAAAAATCCCTCCTACAGCTGAAATAATTAGGAACCAAGCACATGCATAGTTTGGGGATTGCACGGCTGATATGGGTCACTCTCATGATTTGTGATGTCACTTCTGCCAAAAGTACCAGTATGCAGCAAAGATCATGACGGTTTTAAGCAAGTCATTCCCTTAGTTAAAATGAGAAGGCTTTCTATTTCATTATAAAGAAAAACAAAAAGATGATACAGGTTCAAGGTGAAGGCAAGAGGTCTGATTTAATTAATTCTTACACTTGTTGTGGCATCTGTTGTTTGTGGTTTCTTACCTTCGCTCAAGTATTTGTGTACCTCCGAAGGGTGGTTAGTTCCTGGATGCAAAACTACAAATCAGTTCTCAGCTTTTCACACGTGCTTTGGGTATTCACTGGCTGCCTTTTGATGATACTGTGTAAAACAACTGTGCTAAATTAGTCTCAGCTCTTCCAGAGAACTTCAGTAGGGAATCGTAATGCATCTGCCCAATATGAATCTGGGATGGAGCTGGGCTGTCCCACGGTGCCGATTTTAAAATTATAACCAACAGGAACAAACTGTTAGGGAAATGTCCTCTCAATTTCCCCTGCAAAGCATTTAGCAGATTTCCACTGTAAAGCTCTGTGTTCATTAACATTCGTGCCGCTGTTGTAACCTCGCGCCTCTCTGTGTTTGCTTTGGATTCAGGCTGCTAAAATTTTTGCTTTCTGTTCTTCTTTCTGCCGCTTTGGCAGCTTTTGGTTGTAGCAAATTATTCCATAAAGATAATTACTCAAAACATATTTAGAAATATAACATATAGGAGATTTGCTTTAGAACACACACACACACACACACACACAAGGCCTCCTTCTGGTCTCCCAGTTTTCTTCAAAAGGGGAGGAAAGATTGGCAGTGCTTATGTTTCCTGTTGTGCATTATTTGTGTCTTAATGACAAGTCCAGTCTTTGCAGAGCTGACTATAATCTCAGTGATTAGTCAGCAGGACACGTGCTCTAGGTGGCAATCTCTTTTCTATTAAAGATGAGAGGCTTCTACCGAAATGTCCGGACTCTTTTATTTGGTTCTCCTTGAGATTAAATTGCACAAATTTCTGAGAGTGCATGCATACCGAATTTGGGGATACACATGGAAGTGACACTGTCTTTGTTTGAACCAGTTTGTCCTATCCATATAGTTAGGTCTTTGATTGCCCAAGTTTCCATCATTATTATTCTAAATAAATAAATGTACAGATATCTATCATGTGAGATCATGACCTGTTAGATTTGGTTACTATAATAAATACCTGCAATAATCATTTCATAAAGGGAAAGGTTTGCTTATTGTTCACTCGGAGTTTTACAAGTTCCATACATGATAGGTTGACCTGATGCTCTGGGACCACATGGCAGAAAAAAAAAAAACACTCCTTTGATAACCAAGGAGCAAACAAAATGAGGACAGGGATGGGGCTTTACAGCCCTTTAAGTGCCCTACAGAACACCTCTTAATGTTCCCAAAACTCTTAGCCCTGCCCTGGGGGATCTCATCATGACCCTTGAGCCTGGAGATTTGCAAACAGCTTGACCATCATACAGGGTATGCAATGGTATTTTAATTGAACAGACAGAGATAATAAGAAGGAAAGAAGGAAAATAGGCAGGACTGAGAGACTGTAGTAGGGACATATACAAGGTAAAGAAAGAGGGATAAAATTCCGACTTCCCTTTTAACCCAATTCCTTAGTACTTTCAGAAGTCAACAGAAATACTTCATAAACGACCATGAGGAAGTATGCCTCTGACCTTTTTAGACACTCTCACATAAAGATGAAGACACCTCATGGGGGTGCCATGGCTCCTTATGCTTCCTGTCAATAGTTAGGGATTATCACTTCCATCAAAGCAGCAATTGCTGAAGCATCTGGGGACAAGGAAAGAGCCTGTTCTCCTTTCCCTGTTTCAGCCGAGATACTACTCGCTTGGTGAACCAGGTAATTCTTTGGGCAGGAAGATAGGAGATGGCTTTACTTATTGGGTGTTTGGCATCATCTGTGGTCTCTTCTGTGTGCCCAAGCCAACCTTCATATGGCTGAATGTCACCCATGATTCAGAAAAGGGTTGCCTCTGTCAAACCATTGACCTATACGTCCAATCTTCTCAAGGCAGAAATGACATCCTTTCAGGGGATTAAGGAACCCTCTTATGGCTTGACACAGACTTTCCTTGGACTGGTTGAGGGACCAAGTTCCCAACAGACTCTAAGATGCAGGCTCATCAACGCACTCTTCAAACCCCTCCACATGCTCATCTCTGTGTTCTTCTCTCTCCCACTCATCTGTGTTACACAGAGTACCCTTGAAGGAACTCATCCACACATCACTGAATGTCAATTTGAAATGATCAGTCAACAAAGTACAGTAGTCAGCAGTACCACTTCCCTAAGCACAGAGTTATAGTGCAGGCCCCATTGTGGATGGCTCTGACTGGCGGGTCTCATTGTATACTCAGTTTATATAGAGTCATAAATAAATTCTCTTGGGACAAAATACATTGTACATGTAGAGAGTGTGAACTCAGGATTTTAACATACAGGGTTGTTATCTCAGCTCTGAAATTTACTAGGTATCTATAATTTAGCAAATAAATGTTCCTTGATTCTGTTATAGTTGTCTGCAAATAGTAACAACCCCCGTGTTTCACAGAATGCTCATGAGGTCCTATAGGGTTTTATTTAGAAGAATATTTAATATACGCCAGCTGTTTTTTTTTCTCTTTGAGGATTTAATGCACGGATATAAATTTAGATGAAGTCCAATCCTTGTTGCCTCCCTTTCATGCCCTTCTCGATCACCACCAAGACTATTCCCTCTCAGCTACCTGCGTTCTTTTGTCTTATTTTGTTTTAACAACTTGCTAAGTTCATTAGTGCTGTCATTTGGACTTCCATGGCCAGCAACTCATAGCTAAAGTACCCTACATCTCATAGGAAGGTAACTCACATCTCATAGTGGGATAGTTCACACCTCAGGGGAAGATACGCTACACTTGGCATTGGAGTCTTAGCATAATAACCAATGACTTTTTGGAAAGGTATTATTTATTCAAAGAGAGCATCTCTATTCAAATATGAGCTTTTTTTAGGTTATATTTTTAAGTGAGCTTTTAAAATAGTATGTTTCTGTTTTAGGGTTTCATTGGTGTGAAAAGACACCATGACCAAGGCAACTCTTATACATAAAACATTTCATTGGGGCTGGATTACAGCTTCAGAAGTTCAGTCCATTATTATCATGATAGGAAGCTTAGCATTACTCAGGCAAACTTGGTGCTGGAAAAGAAGCTGAGAGTTCTTCATCTTGATCCAAAGGCAGCAAGGAAGAGACTCTCTCTGTAGGTAGCTAGGAGGGGTTCTCTTCTGCACTAGGTGAAACTTGAGCATGAGGAGACCTCAGAGCCCACCTACATAGTGACACACTTCCTCCAACAAGGGCACAGTTATTCCAACAAGACCACATCTCTGAATAGTGCTATTTTCCATGGGCCAAGAATATTCAAACCACCACAACTTCCATTTGGCTTTCTAATATATCCTTATTTTGGATTACTCCTGCAATCTTTTTCTACTAGCTATGGTCCTACCTAATCCCTGCTTCTGACTTGGGAGGAGTCCCTAGACTCCTCCACCCCCATCATATTCTCCTTAATTTTCATGTTCAATGAACTCTACCATCCCCCTTTCCTTAATGCCCTTTACCCCCATGCTTTCCCTCCAATGGCTCTGTTCTATCTTTCTGGCCTTTACTACCATATCACCCAAAGGTAAGCACACTATTCTAAAAACTCATAAATAAGATTCTCATACAAAGAGGCCATCTAGTCTTTGCCTTTCTAAGCCTGGGTTACCCAACTCATCATAATTGTTTCTAGATACATCCATCATCCTGCAAACTCACAATTTTATTCTTCTTTTTAACTTTGGAATACAATTTGGCTGTGTGTAAATATCATATTTTATTGATGCACTTATATCCATCAATGGGTATCTAGACCCATTCCATTTCTTCACCATTGTGAACAGACCTATAAAGAACATGGAAGTGCAAGTACCTCTGTTATAGGAGATAGGCTCCTTGGGATTTATGCCCAGAAGAGTCATACAGCAATGAAATTTGGGGTATCGATATTATTATGAGTATGAGTCAATAAAATAAAGAGAAAACACAATGGA
Organism: Apodemus sylvaticus; assembly: GCF_947179515.1. Classification (NCBI taxonomy): domain Eukaryota; kingdom Metazoa; phylum Chordata; class Mammalia; order Rodentia; family Muridae; genus Apodemus; species Apodemus sylvaticus. The sequence goes on from NC_067487.1 coordinate 29,861,889, forward strand.
ATTAATGACTAGTGTGGTAGCTAAGAAATAGAGGAGGGATATATATATATATATATATATATATATATATATATATATATATATATATATATATATATAATTCCACTATATATATAGTGGAATAGTAGAAGAAAGAAAAAGAAGGAAGAATGAGATGTAAGAGATTTGTTAAAGGTAGACAGAAAGGAGAGGATATGCAACCAAATAAACACTCCCTTTTCTAGCTGAGTCATGGAGACCTTGTAAGCCATGGAAGCCTCCATTCTTGGGAAAATAAAAAGAAGATGGTAGGATACAGAAACTGAAACATTGAAACACTTTGGTGGCTGCTGTCCTGACCTTGTTTATTATATTTAGGAAGGGCTGTAGAGGGCACAAGGACTAAGTGGAGACTAGGTGTGGGGTTGGATTCCTAGCTGACTCTTCTGGCCTCATTTGGTGATCTGGGGTTGAAGATGAAGTCTCAGGTCTCCACCTAGACTCAATCGATGACCTAGAGCTGGTACCAAAGTATGGGATGGTGAGGCTCTGGGACCTTACATGGTGAACTCAACAAAGCTAGCTACATTCCACAGAAAGACAGTAATCTTTTTCTAACTAGACATGAATAGGGAAAGGAGTTGGTCAAAAGCCTAAGTCTATTCATCCAACTTCTAAATATTGCTACCATTTATCAGCAAAAATCAATAAATCAAATGGCATTTATCGTTCTCAAAGGCAAGGAGATTATTAGCTTGACTTAATAAGAATAAAAACTAAATCCCAAGTAACTTAAATAATGTATCTGAGGTTGGATTCCAGGAGCAAAGAGAGAACTAAAACCAAACATTTATAAACTTTAATTCTACCTGTATCTATATGCTCTTCAATCCATTTATTTTAGTAGACATTTAATAAGTGTTTACATAAGAAATAAAGACATTAGTTTCCCTGCCTCTTATAGTAGCTATAGTCACAAGAGGCATCCTCCTACTATCAGAAAATGGTTAGGACATTGTTTTCAACAAAAGCTTTTACAATAGGATCTAACAACATGGACAAGGCTCTTTGTCCATCAAAACCACAAAATGTCATAGAGGAAGCAACAGTGGACAATTGCCCAAATAGTCTCACCTCTGCTCAAACAAGAAGAAAAGGCGAGCAGAGCTGTGTCTCTCGGCTTCAGGGACAACAGCTTGAGTTTCATCATAGACACAGATAGGTAGAAAATAAAAAAGTGGAACTATTCTTGATCTTTTAAAATTCAAGGGGAAATTAGGAAAAAAATAAAGATATTTACCCAAAGTCAAACAAATCAACGTCAGTTGCTCTAGGCTATCTTTTCTAAAATGCTACCATACCACCTGTTACATAAATGCAAGCAATTAAGTTGGAGTATAGCTCAAAAGCAAATGCAATCTCTTTTAATTTGCATGTGTCACCAGGAAAAGAAATCCATGTTAGGGCTTTGCTCTATGCAAAATTTAATATGCTAAGTTTATCCTTAAAAGTAACTTCAGGAACTTGTCCACTAACATCTTGGCAGAGCTTAAAATGAATTTGACTCACCATTGAGATTAACCCAAAAGAAACTGCCTCGGAGCCACAGAGCAGCTCTTGCAGAGGCCGCTGGTCAATGCTTCATTTCTTTGCCTGTTTTCCTAAACTTAGCGGACATGCCGCCACTGTCCATTTGCTAATATTAAATGGTCATATCTGTAAAGGGATAAAAATAACAATATTCTTCTTTTTAAAGTGCCATAAAGTTCAGTAGATTAATAGTTCAACACACTTAAAAAATCGTCAATTAGAAAACACACAGTCAGTTTTCTTCCATAATGTATTATCACTGTCCCTGACCATAAAATTTGCATCATTTTTGGATTTAGGCTCTTGCTTGACAATGAAAATGTAAAGGAAAATACTGAGCTAGAAAAGTATTTTTAGTACAGGTCACTTAATAACCATATTACATAAAAAAAAAAAAAGAAAGTTTCCTTTTGGTTAAAGAATAGTTTTCATTTTACAGTTTGGACCAAAACCAAAGGTGACATTATTTACTTTGTAAATCTCCAGAAATATAAAGGGGCATAACGAGGAATGAACTGGAATTCCCATTAATTGTACACAGAGTAGACACGCCGTGCTCTATGTTATCATCCAGTAGCATCCTGAACGCATGACATCTGCTCACATAAACGTCTAAAATGCAAATTAGCTGTAATGCTGTTGGCCTTGAATACGAGCAGAAAGTGACACAGAAATGTGAAGTTTTTCTTGAAGGTCCCCAAGGGTTTGAAGGCGTGGAAGCCTTGGATGTGTATAAATAGTCCGAGGAGTCCCCCTCCCCCATCCGCATCCCATTTCCTAAATTAGAAATTGACAGGACAAAGCCATGAAGCAGCCCCGGCACTCGTTGATATTCAAGGCTGGAGGTGAGCTACAGAGAGATGATTCAGACTTATGAAATGACTAGACCTTCTGAAAGGTTCGGAAGGGAATGGGAGAATAGAAGGCGGGTCTTCCTACTTGAAACCTAGGAGATCTCAGTCAGAAGAAGATTATTTATCAAAACTGAGGGAGCAAGTGTTGATTAAATGCTAAATGGCTGAATGGCTGAATACCCAAAGATTGTCCTAAATAAAAGGGGCTATTACCCTCACAAAGCTGCTACTTTGTGAAGAACAAAGAAAAGTATGTTTTAAAGGAGGCAGACCAGGGAGCAGGTTGTGAAGACTAATTCTTCCCATTTACAGTAACGTTTCATTTCTAAGCACAGTTACATTTATCAAATTAGGGATCTGAAAGAGCACATCACAGTTACAGATTGAGCAAATTGAACTTTTCCACAGTCAGTTTGTATCGAGGTGATGTAATGCCCATGAACTTCAGAGGTTAGTACTAAAAGGTCCCAATTAATAAGCTACCCGTGAACAGACATCCAAAGCCCATTGCCAGGGTTGGTTTAAGGAAGAATTTAAAATATCATACCCGCAGAACACACTAAGCTTTGACATGATGGTCATTAAAATGTTGTAGAAAATAGTTCAGATGTGGAGTTACATTAATTAGGATTCAAATGTTCTCACTTAATTGCCTATAACTTGGAGAACACCTCGTGTGTTTAGCTACAAATTTTCTACCTAGTAAGATGAATGTGATAGAATTAACCACATGTATTCATACAGAATATGCTAGGTAATTTATGTGAGGCATTTAGAAAGTAAACCATGCATCAAATGGAAGTTATTTTTATTAACCTAAAAAGAGGAAAACCCAGAATCCATTGATTCTATCTAAGTCTTAGTTCTGTATGTAGGACTTGATGAAAGCATTTCACAGTGTCTATTGAAATTAAATAAAAGTGTTTCTCCCTTTTAATTAAAGGAAGATGATGTTAAAGCCCTGGATTAGGGCTTCCTATCTCAGTGTGTCTGTATTTAATGCCAGGAATTCTTGTGGTAGAGATTTTCTCTGTTACCTACCAACTCTGCTGAGTACAGTTATTATAGCGGAAACTTCATTGTAGTTTTTAAAAAAATCCCTTTCCAGATGCCTTTTTTTTTTCTGTTTTTATACAAGATATTTTGCTTTTCAATTACAAATTATCCCTAAATTTAGGAAGCATTGATTTGCCTTTGACTTTCTATCGGACGAGCTGTGTAGTAAGTCAAGTGATTGATTTCCAAAAGGATCCAAGAGTGGGATGGTGGAGTCAAATCTGAGTCTGTACTTTGGTTGAAATAATACTCTGATTGTATATTAAAAACGCCTTCATAGGTAAGTTAACACGTCAGCTGAGGACAGAGGTCTGCTGGATCACTTTGTCTACTGAAGTGTTCCTTGCTTTGTTATTTTGCTCTCTTCAGGGCATGATTTTCCTATGGCAAATTGAATTAGGAACTTAATTTCTGTGTATACTATTGGTGTAAGCAGGATATTGTCCATAACATCCCTGAGTAAAAGGGTCCACAAAAATAGCTTCTAAAGTCCTATTCCATTTCTACAAAGAAAAATATTAAATCTTGAACATACTTGGAAATGTACAAAATTAGCACCAACTATCTATCTGACCTAACATAATTTTCTTACAGTGACTTTCCATATGTGTCATCTTATGTAACAAACTGGAAGCTAAGTAACGGGTGAAAATTGAAAGCATGCCTTCTGTACCTCTGTATTTCTTTCTAATTAAGAAAGATGTTAATTGAAATAAGATGCCACTGAACCCTGAGAAGCAATCTCTCTCCTGAGTACTGAAATTGGTTTCTGGAGCTTGCTGCCCAGGGTCATTCATCAGGCAGGTATGCCCGGATTCAGAGAGACTGAAAAATCCTCACATAAAAAGAAACCTCCATCTTAAGAAACAGGCATGCCAGGGGATAAGCAAACATTCTCTTTCCCAGTAGCATTTCTTTTGCATATTTACAGTAGAGTTAGAGGCTGGATGCTTTAGCGGCTCATCTTGTCTTGGTGGTTACTTCCATTGACTCCGTTTTGGTCCCTCGTAGACTTTTCAACAGTTTCGCAGTGGCCTACAGAACAAACCAGAGCATCCCACAGAATGTTGCCATCTGGTCTCACACAGCTTTCCACTTCTTCCTTCTCTTCCTCCAGCTGCGGTACATTCCACACAGACTTTATTTTCCTACTTTCAATCATCTGTCTTCCCACCACATGGGAATATGATGCTATTCAACCTCCAGCATGGCTATGTTCTGATCAACCTGACATGACTTGGAAACACACTGCAGTCGATATAACCCGCTTGGCCAGCTCATCTTTCAGAAATGCTGCAGCAGTTTACCCATCGTGAGCATGAGGCTGACTGAGATCTGAAGCTTGTTGTCTCTGCCCAGCATCGTGAAGGTATTTCACCACACATCACTAGCCTGGAAAAGATCAAAATTAAAAGTAATAGATGCGCTTTCACTCTATTCTACCACAAACTCAAAATATTGCACAAAGTACCATGTGAATTCACATGGTTTTACACAATGAAAACAAACATCATGTCTTGTTGTGAGTCCCGAGGGAGTCCCAATATCTATCTTATTGGTATACCTGTTATGTATTAAGAAAAGAAATTTTGAATTCAACAGTAATTTTATAAATTAACAAATTTACATAAATTACTTTACAGATGGTCTATCCAATCCATTTCTTTCTTTGAATTTAGAAAGAAACTAAATGAGAACTTTAAGAAAGACAAAACAAAATGTGACAAAAGGGACAAAACTATAAGACTAGAAAACAAATGTATATATCTATATCATTATACAAAGCAATAGGGAGAGCTATAGAAATATATAAAAAATTTATTTCAGTTTGGTAGAAGCAAAATATGTATTATATATAATACATATATGTATCATATATCATATATCATATATTACATATAATGCTCTATATGTTTCATGTCTGTTATATATCTGTTACATATATAACTAAATACATATTTATATATAATTATATGTAAGCATACACAAGTCAAAAAACTGTTTGTGATATTGTATGCCTATAATCCCAGCACTCAGAAGTTGAGGCAAAATGGTAAAAACCTCCAGGGCAGCCAGAGTTGCATAGTGAGCTTTGTCCCAAATAAGCAAAATATTTTTTGCGAAATGTGATATAATATCCTATAACTGATACACTAAATCTATCAGATTTAATTTGATTTAATATTATTATAACATCTGACAAAGTAATTCTTTTGTCATATCTCTAATTTAAGGCCGAGAATATCAATTACTTCAAGGCAGAATAGATTAAAGTGATAAAAACTATTCAGAAGATTCCATAAATAAGATACATAAACAAATATATAAAACCGAATGTGCAGATGCCAAGGAAATACAAGCAATGTTTGAGGTTTGGAGGAGAAGTAGGCTTTCTCTGCAGAATTTGTATAGCTCAAAACAGATGTGTTTGGACACGGTAAAAGCGACATGTCCAGAAGTTGAAGTCAGAAATTCCATACTGGAGGAAGAGTTTCTGCAAAGACAGTGAAGCATGAACACAGTTGCTCCTTTGTGGTAAAAACATAAGAAGCACGTGGTTAGTAAAAAGAGTAACAGCTAGCATCCGTGGAGCAGTCCACATAGGGTGGGCATTTTATAAACACTTTACATGTCCTAATTTCATCTAATTTTACAGCTTGACCAAGGGTAGACTACAGTCTATTGATTCTCTATGATCAATCTAAGCAGTGCCTGAGGAATTATTGAAGCATACATCTGTGTGTGCCTGTGAGAGTGGGCTAAGAGATGATTGGATCACGGGGGTCTCTGACCTATTGAATGATTAATTTATTGATGGATTTATAGTATGTTGGCATCACTGGTTGGTATTGAAAGGCCAGAAGTAGTATCTAGTTTCAGGAAGTGGATCCTGTGAGTGTGTCTTAACGCAGACTCCTCCTTTCACTCCCTTTCTCTGCTTTCTCACCATCATAAGAGGAACAACTGTGCTATCCTACACACTTCTTAACATGGTAAGCTGACACCTTCGAAACTGTGAGCAAACATAAATGATTCCTCCACGGAAACCGCCAGGTCAGATATGGGTTCACACTGAGACAACAACAGCTAATGTGGATGTAAAGCTGAGGGAAGAGGAGCAGATTAAGCTACAAGAGAAAATTTGAGTTTTAAATAAGTGGCACCATAAAGCTGGACTCCTCACATTAGGCCTGGGCTTGGGGAGGTTACCGTCTACCAGATGACTTATTGCACTACATGATATATCTAACTATCTTCTTAAGAACCCAGGTACCCCCTCTAGCAAACATGTGACCAGAATCTCCCTGAATAGGGAGTCAGCAGGTAGTCCCTCAGCAACTACCCTGGTTAAAGGCAATGAAAGGAAGGAAGGAAAGGAAGAAGGAAGGGAGGGAGGGAAGGAGGGAGGGAGGGAGGAAGGGAGGGAGAGAGGAAGGAAGGAAGAAGGGAGGGAGGAAGGAAGAAGGGAGGGAAGGAAGGAAGGAAGAAGGGAGGCAGGAAGGAAGAAGGGAGGGAAGGACAGAAGGAAGGAAGGAAGGAAGGAAGGAAGGAAGGAAGGAAGGAAGGAAGGAAGGAAGGAAGGAAGGAAGGAAGGAAGGAAGGAAAGAAGGAAGGAGGGAGGGAGGGAGGGAGGGAGGGAGAGAGGGAGGAAAGGAAGGAGGGATGGAGGGAGGGAGAGAAGGAGGGAGGGAAGGAGGGAAGGAAGGAAGGAATCAAAATGAGGGCAGCTCACCATATGTGCCCTAGGTCCACCATTTGTATTAGACTATTTTCATATGCCTTCCCTGATAACTCCATTCTTCAAGTGTGGATCATGCTGCTGATAGATAAAACTGTATTTAATGATCAGTTACAGATACAACACACTGAGAAACATATTGGGCCAAAACTCACTCACATAGGGGAAGAAAATTTCTTTCTTTTCCCATCCCTAGGTTCATGACTAAGGTTTATTTAAAATAAAATACAAATAAACAAGACAAAATCAGAATTACTTAATGAGTTTTGAATGATGGAGAAGTGTTCAGAATGAAGATCTAATAAATGAGGAAAACCTGTGTGTTCTTATGATTTCAGTTTGATGATGACTGGATGGGTAGGTAGAGAAGCACTTTTGGACAAAAAAAAAAAACAAAAAACAAAAAAAAAACAACAACAACAAAAAAAAACTATGGCAATCTAGCATGACTGCCCTCTGAAAGGCCCAACAGGCAGCAGAAAGAGTCAAATGAAGATATTTGCATCCAACCAATGGACAGAAGCTGCTGACCTCTGTGGTTGAATTAGGGAAGGCTGGAAGAAGCTGAGGAGGAGGGTGGCCCCATAGGAAGACCAGCAGTCTCCACTAATCTGGACTCTCAGGATCTCTCAGACACTGAATCACCAACCAGACAGCATACAACAGATGATGTGAGGCCCTCAACACATATACAGCAGACTCCAAGTCTGGACTCAGTCAAAGAAGATATACCTAACCCTCAAGAGACTGGAGGCCCCAGAGAGTGGGGAGATTTGGTGGGGTAGGGGGTAGGGGTGGGTGCTGGGGACATCCTCTTGGAGATGGGTCAGGAAGAAGGTATGGGATATAGAACACTCGGAGGGCAGACTTGGAGGGGGATAAAGACTGAATTGTAAAAACAAAACAAAACAAAACAAAAAAAATTACACTAACAAAGAAAAAAAAAGCCTATGTTGATAAAAATTAGCAATCTTGTTTGGATTTCCTGTGTCCTCCTCTATCTTTTCTGAAATAGGGCCTGTCTTTCCTGTAGACAAAAGGAAAGGTTATCACACACAAGTCAGAGTCTACTTTGGAAGAGACGTGCCAAAACTCCTACTCATTCAGCCAATGCCACACTACCATATTAAAGGGCAACATATCCTGAAACCTATCACTTACAGGAAGTATCACACTTGCTTACTTTAGTACATCTCCTGAAAATCTAATGCCAAACAATAAGAAGGTAAAAATGTTTCATTCTCTCAGCAATTGTACTGCCACAGTCTGCCTTACTCAAGCTTTCCTGTTCCTAACACAAACTCACTAATGAGACTCGGGGACTAAGTTGATAAACGATAATGAGAAAAGTACTGAAGAGCATGACCAGAAAATTTATAAATGCAGGAACAGTCATGTAATGACACATGAAATGTTTAAACACTGACACTTTATGTAGGAAGATTTATATTTGTTACACACACACACACACACACACACACACACACACATATATACACACACACATATATATAAAGATATGTAATGTAAATATAGGTAAGATATATTTGTAATATGTATATGTAAGATATATGATATAGATATATTTTGTTTGTATGTTTGTGTATATGACTGAGTTTTTAAAAAATATATAAATTTTAAAGGCAACAGAGACTGAAGTATCTGTCTGCAGGTTTGAAGGAAACCTTCAGTAATACACATTTTTAAAAGTAATTAATGGCCAATGTTGTGTACTAAGAAACACTTGTTGGCTGCTAAGATAAATGAACAATTTCGATCATACATATTCATAAGGTTTTTGAATTTTTCCAATAAATGCTACATGTATAAAAAGAATGGGCCTGCATTAAGCATATAGTGGTAATGCAACCTCCCAGCTCCCCTGAATGTGCATCTCTTAAGGGATCATTTTCTAAGCCATGATGATTATACAAGCTCTCATGCACTGATTTCACATAATTAAATTTTAAAGTAAATTTAATGAAATGTTCAAGAATTTCAGATAATGGTCTTTATTGCTGCAAACAAGGTAGCAAAAAGAAGGCTCTTCATTTGTCTTCTTTTTTTTCAGACAGCCAGACTTAATGTATACTCAAAATGAGTGTGTGTGTGTGTGTGTGTGTGTGTATGTGTGGTGTGTGTGTGTGTAGTGTTTAAAATAAAAGAAAGCTAGCAAGCAAAAAGTCAACGGAGAGGAATGAAATAAAGAAGGGAAAGAGGAAATTGCATGAAAACTAGAATATCCCAACTTTCTCAAACAGCACTGAACTCTATGGACATGGGCAAACCTACAGCTTATTGGGTAGCTTTACACAAAACCATCTGGAGCTACTCTCCTATTTTTTCCTTTCCTTCTAGAGGGGAAAGCACTGGAGTTAGAACTATAATTGACCTTTTACATTTCAAGTGTTATCTATCCTCTTTCCCTGTTTCCCTTCCACAACCCTCCTATCCCATCCCCCCTCTCCCTGCTTCTATGAGGGTGCTCCCCTTCCCACCCACCCACTTCTGCCTCCTTGCCCTGGTATTTCCCTACCCTGGGGCATCCAGCCTTCACAGGACCAAGGACTTCTCCTCCCATTGATGCCTGACAAGGCTATCCTCTGCTATATGTAGCTGGAGCCATGGGGTGGTTGGTGGTTTAATCTCTGGGAGATTGGGGAGGGAGATCTATTGGTTGATATTGTTGTTCTTCCCATGGGGCTGCAAACCCCTTCAGCTCCTTAGGTCCTTTCTTTAACTCCTCCATTGAGGTTCCCGTGCTCAGTCTAATGGTTGGCTGTGAACATCCACATCTGTATTTGTCAGATTCTCATAGAGCCTCTCAGGAGACAGCTATATCAGGCTCCTGTCAGCAAGAACTTGTTGGCATCCACAATAGTGTCTTGGTTTGGTGTCTGTATATGGGATGGATCCCCAGGTAGGGCAGTCTCTGGATGGCCTTTCCTTCAGTCTCTGCTCCACACTTTGTCTCCATATTTCCTCCCATGAGTATGTTGTCCCCCCTTCTAAGAAGGGCTGAAGCACCCACAGTTTGGTCTTCCTTCTTCTTGAGCTTCATGTTGCCTGTGAATTGTATCTTGGGTATTCCGAGCTTTTGGGGCTATTCTTTTTGTGATCACAAATAAGATTTTTATGCCTGACAGTGAGCAGAATTATTTGATGATTTTCAGACCTGAGTTAAAGGATGCTTCCCTAGAGTTTGTATCATTTCATTGGTTACCTGTCCTTGGCTGAGGAGCAACTGACAGGAAGTGGTGGCAGAATACACCTTCTCTGCCCCTTCTAATGTTCTGGGACAACTGCCAGCTCTCAGGGTGTAGCTCTGTCACTCCAGCTGCTGCCTCCGTGAGCCCATGGTGGCCTCCGCTGAATCTCCGTGTCTTCAGATGCTGCACTTAAATGTTTTTTCCTCCTGAAAGGATAGCAGTCATGTTGGATTAGAGCCCATGCTTAGGACCATTATCTTAACTTCATTGCTTAACTAATACATAACAAAATGAACTAACTTAAAATGATTGCAATATGAATAATAGGGCCTGGGTCTTTTTTTCAAGAGAGAGAGAGAGGAGTAGGAAGAGAAAGAGTGAGAAGGAGGAGAAAGAAAGAGGGAAAGAGAGGAGAGAGGGGGAGGGGAAGGAGAGAGGGAGAGAGAGAGAGAGAGAGAAGGAGAGAGAGGAAGGGGAGAGAGAGAAGAGGGAGGGGAGGGGAGGGGAAGGGGGAGAGGGACAGAGAGAGAGAGAGAGAGAGAGAGAGAGAGAGAGAGAGAGAGAGAGAGAGAGAGAGAGAATCCAACATTCCCCCATCAAATAGAGATACTTTTCATTGAGGAAACCTGGAAAACACAATTTAAGCATTCAGTGGATGCTGATAGTACTAGTGTTAAGTCCATGCTGGATAGAAGCTGTTAGCACGAAACTCTGAGAAATTCATGATCACTAGGCTCTTCACATCCTCCAAGAATCCCACAGCCCCAGGATAATCATGAGAAACCTCTTACCAATTGAAGTGGGGTTTGTTCTACAAAACACCTGACTACTGTTCTTCCAACCTATAAGTGCTATGAAAAACAAAACAAGAAGAAAGTTAAGAATTGACCTCAGATTGGAGGAGACAAGAAGAGTCAGACCAGTATGAAAGCAGAGATGAATGCCAGGGCTAAGCTCACCTTCTGTTGAAGCAGTAGGGAGTGGGAGCCATTCAGGTTGGTCTTTGTGCCTCAGTTGAACCTCTTTGGAAACCTGCAGGGGTCCTCATAGACTCACTCCAAAGTGTGTCTTCTATGTGAGTTCAAATCCCATCAAGTTGACAACAAAAGTTAACCTCTGTAAAGTCTTTTCTTTCTTCCTTTGTCATATATGTTTCCCAAAAATAAGAAAGGAAGGTAGCTAATGCATAATGGAAACCATACAATGCATCAATATTATTGATGTCACATGCATCAGAAACAGGCTATCTTGTATAAAAAATGCTGAAAATTTGGATCTTGAATAATATTCAAAATGTAGGACATTAAAACCAAGTGAGTTCTACACTAAATATCTACATATACAGAATTTTTAGTGGCTCTGAAATTATGATAGAGAGGCTGGGGGACCGGGATGGAGACACGCCATCCATTTATCTAAATTTCATCTTAGCAATGTTATTATCAAGGATAAACTTCCTGCACAAACTGCCCTCTCTCTCTCCAGATGCCTTTGTTAGCCCTGAGCTGTTTGCATATTCTGCTGTCTCTAAATTTCAGACCCTGCCATTGGCACACAATGGGAAGCATGCCCATCTTGGCCAATCTCACTGAAACTATGAGACCTTGGTAAAACAGTAAGCACCAATTTATGATTACTGATTATTAAAGAATTTTATCAGGATCTTATTATCATTTCACACTATTTTTCCTGTCCCTTTATCCCTTGGTTTTTTTTTTTTAATAAAAAGCATTCAACACTTTATAGATAATGTGTAATACACTCCAAGAATAGGCAAGCTATCTCCAACCATCAAATAAAATAGTTATCACTTTAAATATCTTTTATCTCCACTCATTACATATTTGTCTTAAGAAATTACACTTAACCAACTTAAGGCGTTCTGCTTTGTGGGATTCCACCATCAACGAATGGTAACCTTCAATGATTTCAGTTCATCTTCAAACAGATGAGCAATGAAATATTTGCAGTGAAAATTTACAGGCATCTTTAGTTGGGGAATTACCTTCAAAATCTGCACGAGGCTGTTGCACTTACAACCTTGAAGAGGAAATGAAGGGGGGGTGGCGAAAGGGGAGTAAGAGAGGCTTTGAAAGAATCTAGTGGGTCATGGATGTGCTGACCTTCCTGGAATGACATAGTCTTAGCTTGAAAGGGGGATATGAACAGTGGGTCATTTGCAAATGAATGCATCTGCAAATGAATGAATGCTTCCAACACAATGGCAGCATTGTGTCCAGGATTAAACCATATTGCTCCTGGCTGCAACTTCCACTGAATTTGTTTCCCCACCATCTGCAACAGTTCTACTCCACTACCAGACACAAGGCTCTGGAAAAAAAATGCAGACCACTAAGCATACCCCGTGAAAGGCGCTGTGTGAGCAGCTATTATGCCCATGGTGCTTCCTTCATACTCCCCTTTAATGAAAAACAGGAGACTTACATCAGAAGCAGCACTTAAAATTCAGCTTGGAGAGGCCTCTACTGAGAAGCTTTTCCCCCTAATCTTTTCCTCTTTCTTATGTAATAATGTCTCTGGGCTAAGAGAGAGTTCAATTCTCATAACCATGACTGAAAGGGAGGATTACTTTTCAGAGGTAAATGGATAACTTCATTATTTAGATTTTGCTATGGCTATTTATAGCATGATGTGGCAGTGCCATCTTAGTATTTATACATTTCACCTAAAATATACTTTTCTTGGCTCCACAAAATTACTCCTTCCTAATAACTTCCTTACATGCAACCAATTTAATTCCGTTTTCATATAATTTTTTTTGAAAAAATTTGTATTTTTATACATGTGTTTAACTTGACATTTAGCCCAGACTTACACTAATGAAGCCAACTAAATTACCTTAAGACTGAATTCTCCATCTAACTGCTTTCAGCAGGCAGGTCCAGAGAAACTAGATTGGCAAATGGGGGAGGCACCATCAGCTGGTACTGTCTCTCTTTTCAGAGCACTTCACATCGTTTTGCCACAGAAGGGTAGATTTAACCTTGGTAGCCTCCTGGGCATCAAATGCTGAATTTATAACCGAGCCCTGCAGGTAAATCTTTGATGACATCCTTGTGTTTCTGTAACAAGAAGCCCTAGCATCTGGAACACATACCTCCTCCTTTGAAATGTATGTTCAAAAGAATAAATAATACATTGAAAATTAAAGAAAGTACGCAAGCAAGCATGTTGTCCGTGCTTTGATGAAACTCCTCCAGGAGTTCTAAGTCAGCACACGACAGTGATTCCTGCACGCCCATGTGTATTTCAGCACTGTTCACAACAGTCAAGTTGAAGCATCAGCCTAGATGTCCATCAAGGGGGTGAACAGATTTTTATAATGTCACATATATACACAAATGATTTTTATTCAGTCATTAAAAAAAATAAAATGTCTTTTGCAGCAAAATGGACAGAATCAGGGATTACCATGTTAAGTGAAATAAGCAAGACACAGAAAGACAGATATCCTACGTTTTCTCTCATAATGAGAATGTAATTTAAACACACAAGACATGAAAGCATGAGCAATACTACTTGGGAAGACACAGAACAAAACAGTATAACCAGCAGGATGAATATAGTCCAAGTGCATTATACACATGTGGCAGTATCATAACAGAAAGCTCTTATGCTATTCCATTATTGCGTATACAGTTAGTATACTATCCATTAGGGCTCTGGGAAACAGGCCTAACCAATCTATCCACTCGAGAGACCACCTGGGAACAGTGCTGCAAAACCAGAACACCAAGCACAAAAGAGGCAGAGGCAGGACCATGCTCTGAGGTTCCAGCCCAACCTGATATACACAACAAATTCTTCAGCAGTCAAGTGTACCATAGCCAGACTCTCCAAGACAATATACCAAAGAAAATGATTTAATTATTGTTTTGAAGTAAGCTTTTGAACTGAGCCCCAACACACTAGATAAAAAACAACCAAGTTGGCCGTGACAAAACTCCAAATCACTACCTAGAAAAACAGTTGCTCACCCTTCTGAGAAACTGGAAAGAGAACCAGCCAAACATTCCAAAACCACTCAGCAGACTGTGAAGTTTCTCTGTGTTAATCCTTAAGCCTTAGATTCCTTTATTTCTTAGTAAAAAGCAGCTTGGGGAGGTGGGGGAGGCAATCTGTTATTTTTTTATTTTGTTTTCCTTGTTCTATCTTCCGTGAAAAGTTACTTTGAATCTGCCGATTTATTTCCCCCCCTTGTTTATGCTCTCCTCAGCAAATTTCTGACTATAAACTCAGCCTCTTGAGCTCAGCCCACTAAAACTCTGCCTTTATGGCATGGAGTAAAGTGAATTCGTATTCGAGAGTCAGAAGTAAAACCCATTAAGAACCTGAAATCAAATTTATTGTAACACACTTTGAACCAAAACTAACCAGAAGAGACAGGGAAGGACACTACATACTCACCAAGGGAAAAACCCAACAAGAGGACACTGCAGTTCTTAACCTCTATGCACCAAACACAAAAGCACCTGGGCTCCTAAAAGAACCATTACTACAGCTTACATCACACATTCATCCTCATACATTGATACTGGGTGTCTTTGATAGCCCCATTCTTGCCAATAGACAGCTCATAAAGACAAAAACTAAACAGAAATAGAGGGATTAATTAATATCATAAACCAAAAGTGTCCTAAAAGATATTTAGAGAGCATGTCACCCAAATTCAAAATAATATACCTTCTTCTCATCATCTCATGTAACTGTCTCCAACACTGACCACATACTCTGATGCCTATCATTCTCAATATATTAAAAAAAATTAAAATAACGTCCTGTATCCTATCTGACCACCCCAGATCAAGGCTGCGTGTCAGCAAGAGAAACAACAGAAAGTTTACATACTCATGAAAAGGGAGCAGTCACTGCTGGATGAAAACTGAGTCAAGGCAGAAATAATAATAAATTCCTAGAACTGAATGGAAATGAAAACACACTATAGCCAAACAGAAGGAGAGGAATGAAGGCCATTCTAAGAGGCAAGTTTATAACACTAAAAGGCTACATGAAAGAAATATGGAAAGATCTCATATTAGTAATGTACCAGCACACCTAAAGGATCTAGAATAAAATTATAGGTAGATAGATAGGTAGATGATAGATAGATAGATAGATAGATAGATAGATAGATAGATAGATAGATATCTCAAGCCCAAAAGGAATAGATGGCAAGATACAATCAAATTCAGGGCTATAATCAATAACATAGAAACTCAAGAAAATATAAAGTATCAATGAAACAAAGATTTGGTTCTTTGAAAAAGTTACAATATTGGGGGAAAAACTCTTCTTCAAATTAACTAAAAGGCAGAGAGAGAAGAGCTAAATTTTTAAACATTAGAATAGAAAGGGTGACATAACAACAGACAACAAAACATTCCAGAGAATCCCAAGGATATATTTTAAAAACTAGTATTGCAACAAACTAGAAAAGCTAAAGGAAATGAATAATTTTCTCAATATATATTACCTATCAATGTTAAATCAAGATCAGTTAAGTAACATATAACCCCCACTGAAATAGAAGCAACAATTAAAGTCTATCAACCAAAAACAGTCCAGGGTCGAATTTAGACACAGAATTCTACCATACTTTCAAAGAAAAGTTAATGCTACTACTTCTTAAATTATTCCACAAAATAAAAACAGAAAGAATACTGCCCAATTTGTTTTATGATGCCAACAGTTACTCTGATATCCAAACCACACAAAAATCTACAAAGAGAATTACAGACCATTTTTTTCTTATGAACATAGATAAGAAATTCTAAATAAAATACTTGCAAACTGAATCCAAGAACACATCAAAAGGATCATTCACAATGAACAAGTGTGCTTCATCTCAAAAACGCAGAGATGGATTAACATACATAAGTTGATAAATGTAGTCCAACTTATAAATAAACTGAATGAAAAGACCACCTGACCATCTCATTAGATGAAGAAAGGCCTTTGACAACATCTTTCCGCCCTTCGTGATAAAAGATGATAAAAGGCCTAAAGAGACTGCAGATACAAGGGGAAATATCTCAACATAATAAAGACAATTTTCAGTAAGCCCATCACTTACATTGACTTACAGTGGCGCTCAAAGCAATTCCACTAAAAGCAGGAACAGGACTACGTTGTGTACCTCTCCACACCTGTTCAATAGGGTCCTTGAAAGCTTAGCTAAAACAGTAAGACAACTGAAGGAGATCATGGGAATATAGAAAGGGAAACGTTCGCATATCTGTAATTGCAGGTGACATGATAGCAAACAGAAGTGACCCTAACAATCAACAGGAAACTCTAACAGCTGATAAAAACAAAACTTCCAGAAAAAGCTAAATACAAAATTAACTCACGAAAATCAATAGCCCTCCCATATACGAATGACAAATGGAATGAGATAGAAATCAGGGATATAGTACCTTCCACAATAGCCTAAAAAAATATAAAATATTTTGAGGTAACTCTAAATAAGCAAGTGAAAGTCTTGCATGGAAAAGAAAATCCTTTAGGAAAAACTGAAAAAGAGAGCTGATGATAGATCTCCCATGACCATGGATTGGCAAGATTGATAAAGTAAAATGACCATCCTACATAATGTATTCTATATATACAAATGCTAGTCTCATCAAAATTCTAACCTAATTCTTCACAAATCTTGAAAAGACAATTTTCAGCTTTACATAGAAACACACACACACACACACACACACACCCCAAACACAAACCCCACAGGATAGATAAAATAATACCTCTAGTGATTCAAAACAGCATGGTGTTGGCAGAAAACACACACGTTGATCAATGGAATAAAATTGAAGATCCAGACTAAAGTCCCCCACCAATGGACATTTTATATATTGAGTGTCTTCTTTTATAAAGAAGTCAGAAATACACACTGGAAATAAAAATAGCATCTTCAATAATTACATAATAAATTTAATACATTCAAAACTGGGTGTCTATGTATAGAAAAACCAAATATACCCATACGGATCACCCTACAAAATTCAACTCCGAATAAAACCAAGACCTCAAAATAAAACCAGATACACTGAGCCTAGTAGAAGAAAAAGTAGATAGATAGAAGAAAAGAAATAGCCTTGAAATCATTGGCATGGGTAAAGACTTTCTGAACAGAACAGAACAGAACAGAACAAGGCAGGACAGGACAGGACAGGACAGAACAAGGCAGGACAGGACAGGACAGAACAGAACAGGGCAGGCACTAAGATCAAGAACTGATAAATGGGAGATCGTGAAGAAAGAGCACCATCGTTCAGACAAAGCAGCAGTCTACAGAATGGGAAAACATTACCAACTACACATCTAACAGAAAGCCAATATCCAAAATAGATGAAGAACTAAAAAAAAAAAAAACAAAAAAAACCTTGATATCAAGAAAATAATGCATTTAAAAACAGGGTACAAATCTAAATAAGCAATTCTCAAATGAAGAAACTTGGATGGCTGAGAACAATTAAGGAAATGCTCGACATCCTAAGTCATCAGAGAAATGCAAATCAAAACTATTTTGAAATTTACACCTGTCAGAATTGCCAAGATCAGTAAAACAAATAACAGCTCATGCTGGTAGGCTGTGGGATACGGGAACCTCTCATCCATTGCTCATGAGAGTTCGAACTTTCATAGCCACCACAGGAACAATGTGGTAGTTCCTCAGGAAGAGGAGAATCAATCTACCTCAAGACCACCTACCCCATCCTTGGACATATACACAAAGGATGCTTCCTACTAAAGAGAGACTTGCCCAAAACTTGTCCATTGCTGCTGTATTCATAATAGCCAGAAACAGGAACCAACCTTTATGCCAGTCATTGGAAGAATGAATAAAGAAAATGTGGTACATTTACACAATGGAATATTACTCCACCTTTAAAAAAGAAATGAAAATTGAAAGAAAATCTTCATGCCATAAATCTTATTTTTCTTCCACAAGACATCTGTTTACCCTCTTCTTTATATGCAAATGTTCCCTTATGCTTTTGAAATAAATTTCCTTTTGTAAAAAACAAAGGAAGAAAGAAAGAGAGGAGAAATGAAATCATGAGATTTGCAGGTAAATGGATGTAACTAGAGAAAAAGCATCCCGAGAGAAGTAGACCGGACCCAAAAAGATAAATATGACATGCCGTCACTAATATAGATGTTAGCTATTAAATTAAAGATAAGCAAGTATACGTAGAACTTATAAAGATAAGTAGAACTTCATAGAGTAAGGAAGTGGGATGGGGAGGAAAAGATCTCCCAAGGAAGGAGAATAGAATAAGTACTTATGGATGGATGGGAGCAGGGCTGTAACTGGAGAACAGGTGGGTCAAATAGGGAGGCATCAGGATAGAGGAGGACAAGGAAGGGAAGGTGAGGGGGGTAGCTAAAATGTAGGGCCATTTGAGAAGTTTTGTGCAAGCCGAATGCTGTAGAAGATCTCTAAATTACAAACCTATATGCAGGCAAGCTAAATGAAATCATCAAACAAGGGGAAAGACATAGCCCCCGATGGACATGTCGCATCAACAACTGAAGCTTCAGTTCAAGGGATGGATTACACATAATGGAGTTATTGACCAAAGGAATCTCACAGAAAGCCCCCAAGCAATTCAGGTTGTTGCAGTCGGCAAAATAAAGGCAAGGCCTTATTGTTGAAGACTCGGCCTACATAACTCATTTAACACTAAGAGGCCAAGCCAGTGCTAAGCTAGAGCCTTCACCCTCTACTAGCTAGAGTCCTTGGTACCGCAAGGTACTCTGCACACTGCCAAAGAAGAAAAATAAACACCAACCCAGCTACAAACCCTTCCATTTACAATGGTGTCCTGTCTGTAAGATATGTAACTACTGAGACAGTACAAGGCTTAGGGGATTAATGAACCAATATCAGATTTTATTAAGGCCCACTCCATACCCGACAGTGTTTGGGTGACTATGAATCTAAGACTACATAACATAGGGATCTAGGGAAAACCAAATACTACGGATCTACAAGAGAAACATAGCAATAAAAGGAGTCCTGCTGAACTTCCACTGTACCCAGAGTTCTTTGCTGTGCTTAGCCATCACCAGAGAAGCTTCTTCCTTCATTAAACGGCCTGAAGCAAGCCATACTCACAGTGAGACCTTGGAACATTCGAACCTGAACAGGACATCTTCATCAAATCCCACCCCACAGAGCTCAGGGAACCCCCAACAGAGAGAGCAGAAAGAGACCAGAGGGATGGATGGTGCCAAGGAAACAAAGTCTTCTAAACGCAGCAGCACTGTGGAGCATATGATCGCACAGAGACCGAGGAAGCATGGGCAGAACCTGTGTGGGTCTGTACCAAGTGGAGTCCAAGAGCTGAATGGAAAACTGTACACACGCCCTCATCCTTACCCAGACGTCA
The DNA here is from genome assembly GCF_947179515.1 of Apodemus sylvaticus. NCBI lineage: Eukaryota > Metazoa > Chordata > Mammalia > Rodentia > Muridae > Apodemus > Apodemus sylvaticus. The sequence goes on from NC_067487.1 coordinate 29,881,735, forward strand.
TCCCCCACTGATAACCACTTGCAAATGAAAATCATGCTTCCCGAGGAAGTCTCACTGGGGAAACAAACTTCTCCCAAGATAGGCCATATGCCCAGAGATAGAGGGCCAACGGAAAACGAACGGCGTAGGCCCATTTTCCCATTTTTAAAAATATAATTCTACTTTTATTTTATTTCATTTTTACCCTACAGGTTTTGTGTTTTTATGAAACTCCTGTGTGTGTGAACAGCTCTGTGTCTGTACCTGTTCCTTGTGCCTTTTCTTGGGTTTTTTCCTTCCTTCCGTTTGTTTGGTAGTATTCTGATTTGTTTGTTTTATCTTGTTATCTCATGTTTTATTTTATCATCCCTTAGATGCCTGTTTATTTTCTAATGAAAGACATAAAGAGGGTAGATCCAGACGTTAGTGGACCTGCAGAGGAACTGGGAGGAGAAGACAGAGTGGAAACCATAATCAGATTATAGTGTATGAAAAAAAAACATATTTTCAATTTAACAAATTATTGTTAACACTTATTGAAAACACTATGCAAATAAGTTCACAACAAGGCTGAAATCCTAACAAATATTTAAATACTTTAAGGAACACTAATCAACTTATTCCTAAGTGTAATTAATTTATCCATTGCTCTGTATATACTATTAGGAAATCTAATACAATGGTCAATCCAGTGCAAGAGTTTTTGAAACCATCATACTTCCAAAATAGTGTGAACAGAGACCATTCACGAAAGCATGATCTCAGTAAAGTAGGTTGCCCCTATCATGTCCAAGGAAAATTCCATTTCTATATTTTGAAATAATAAAAGCAGTGAAAACTTTTTAAAATTCATCTAACAAAGATCCCGACTTCTTTCTAGAAAACACGTGTTTTCTTTCCAATCAACAGGTATGGTTTTAGTGAATAATTAACTTGTTTGCAGTATGTAAGCCTCACTTTGGGTAGAGGACAATTTCTCCAAAACTATCCAAATTTTCTGAAAGCTAAATATTTTACACAAAGAAATAACAATAAAAATATAGATAAACACCAGTTTTTTTCCTCCATTAATCTCAGTTACATTTTTCTACAAATTCAGCTTTAAAACTACCTCATTTGTAAATCTTCCCCAACCTGTAAGAATGTATAATTCTAACTATACAGAGGCAAAACAACATAACAAAGTGTGATTTATCTTCCGTAAAGCACCATAGTGACACAGTATTACTTTGTCTAAATTAAGCAGCTATGACATGAGGACTGAAGAATTCTTCCATGAAGTCGTCATATGCTCCTGTTGTTTGGTGACTATAGAAACAATTTCAGAGGCACACACAGTACAACATTCTGATTTTCTCAAGAAAAAAAAAAAACAACTGACATCATAAATTGTAAGACAATGCTATATACCCTGAGAGAATAAACGTCTTGCAGAAGTAGATTTCTGGTTGGAGAAGGAGTTAATTTAATTTGATTTAAAATAGGCATATTTTTTAAGCATTTTTTTTTTTACTGACAAGCAAAACAGTGAACTGATACATCTATTACATCAACAGAATCCACTAAAGTGGCCAAACTTCATGATTTGCTATAAAAGAAAACCTTAATTCTGAGAGAAGGCTTATGTTAAAAAAAAAAAGAAAAGAAAAAAAAGATAGCACCACTTTCTCACTAAAAAGTGTGAGGTAAGGTTAATAAAAAACACAATAAGGAAAAAGAGGGAAATCTCAATATAAATATGATACCCTTTTCATACCTATTTCATCTGTGGATCTAATAAAAAAATCTTCCTGAACACCTTAAAATAATTTTTAGAATTAAAAGCTCATATTTTTTAAGGCAAAACATACATTTCTTCCCTTATTGAGTGCTGCAAATGAAGTTAAATATTTAGAAGCAAACCCCTTCCTAGTTCAACACTACCAAAATGTTCAAAGTGCTCTGAGCTTTGCAAGTTGAGTATGTAACCCTTCCATATCCGACCACCCATGCTGCTGGCTCCCATGCGAACGTGATCACACGTCACGTGGCATCAACTTCGCGTAGGGAATCTGTTTTCACGCAGCTGTGGGAAGCTGACTCAGAAGGATCCCCCATAGACTCTTATATTTGAATACCTGATCTCCAGTTGGTGAAACTGTTTGGGAAACATTACAAGGTGTGGCCTTGTTGGAGAATATGCATCAGTGGCTGAAGCCTATGTTAGCTGTCTCTGCCGCCGTCCGACTGTTGTCACCACATATATAAATGTTCAGCTGCAGCACCGTGCCTGCCTGTCTGCGGCCACGCTCCCTGCTATGATGACCATGGACTCGCTTCCTGAAACTGTAAGCAAACCCCTAATTAAACACTTTCTTTTATTAATTGTTTTGGTCATGGTGTCCCTTCCGAACACTACCAAGGGGGTTAAGACTGCCGTGGACTTTTCTGAATTCACACTGAAGTCACAAAAAGAGGCCTGTTGGTTAAGGTTGCAGCGTTTCTTCCCTCAAGATGAAATGTAGGGATTCCTAGGCACCCAGAGGAGCCCTCTGTGTTCATGGGCTCTCAGCCAGGGTTCAAGCCTGTCACTGGGGGGCACAGGCGAAGCCAATTGCATTTTAGTGGCTAAATGGTTCATATTAGCTTATGATACGAAAAGATGACAGAATATTCTACCCCATATCATGCCAGTTTGATATCAGAATTCATTTATGACCCAAGCAAACAAGCAAGTGCACGCGTGCGCGCATGCACACACACACACACACACACACAGAGAGAGAGAGAGAGAGAGAGAGAGAGAGAGAGAGAGAGAGAGAGAGAGAGAGAGAGAGAGAGAAGGAAAACAGGAAAAGAGGGAGAGGGAGGGAGGGGAAGAAGGGAGGGAGGGAGAGAGAGAGGGAGAGAGGAAGGGAGAGAGGGAGGGAGGGAGAGAGGGACGGAGGGAAGAAGGGAAGGAGGGAAGGAGGGAAGGAGGGAAGGAGGGAAGGAGGGAAGGAGGGAAGGAGGGAGGAAGCAATATCACAGCACAGTCACACAGGGAGCACCCTAACTCTGACTCATTTCTTTTTTTCTTTTTACTTGAGAGCAAGAGGCTAAGTCCACCCAGAGGAGAGTGTCGTTCAGGAAGGGGGAAATGGAGATAGGGGCCTGGAGAATTCTGAGCAAACAGATCTTGTTGAAATTACTCTTCGCTGGTGTTGCCCTTCCCACGGAGGTTACTATTTCCACGCTCTTTGTTCAGCCCAGGCTAAAGCGTTTAGATTTTGTCACTTTGTTAGGCCTTCATGTCCTTATGACAGCTCCAATATCCCATGTCGCAGAGAACTTACGCTAGATAAATTTGTCTACTTTCATTCTGCTAATATGTTTAATGTCAGTTTAACTCTCAGGCCCAGCTGAAATGCCCTAAGAAATTAAAGACAAAATCTTGCCTTTGCCAGACCTACATGCTTAGAAAGTCCCCATATCCTAATTTTTTTATGACCTCCTATGTAGGCTCCTTAACAATCATACCTTACATCTTGAGTTATTATTACTTCTTATTCTAGACATTATTCCAAATATTATTTCATTTTTTCCTTAATTTTGTTTTCTTTTATTGATTCTAAGTATGTCAACCAGAAAACAGAAGTACATCAGCTAGTGACAGTGGTTTTTAACCTATTCATGATAAAGAACATCTTTTCCTTTAATCAACATGTATTTTTATGAAATACAGGAAAATCTAACTTCTCAAAAACAAAGTCCAATGTGTGTAAAATATAAAATGTCATCATTAGGTTTAACAACCATAATATTACTTCAGACTGGTTTTAAATAGTTATAAATTCTTCAGTTTGTAAACCAGTGCCTTTCCCAGAATTTGATTTATATCTTGGCTATATTTCTCTATAGCTGACGCTTTCCCAGAAATTCTCCCTCTCTTAAAACTGGGTCTGATTTTCCTATAATATATTCTGCAAGGTATCTGTAGTTACTTCACACAACACACACACACACACACACACTACAACTTCATGCATGTGCAAAAACATGCTGTCTCACATTAGCTAGTTATCTTAAATATATTTTACATTAAAACACGAGTACCACATAGGACTGTCCCGTATATAGCTTCTGAGGAATAAGAAGTGTGAGTGGAGATTATTAGCCACTAAGAATATGACCACGTGTTTGCTTGGGGTTTACTTGTTCTGCTGAATCAGCCATATAAATATAAATCATCAAATCTGGTTTTCAAGGTCCTCAAGGAAGGACATTTTTCCCCACAATCTTAAACATGAGCTTCCCATTTGAAGTTTCTCTGTCTCCCAAGAATCTCCTATCCTCTCTATCTCATCTTCTAAGAAGCAGACCAGTGTGCCATTGTAGAAAATTACAGCTCGCTCTCTGCTTATTCTGTCTGTAAATGCGTTGCCTCTCATGTCACCCAGAGGAACGGTGCACATGAGTGCTTGTGCAATGATGACTCCTAAATCTACATTTATAGCCATGGCGTCCCTCCTGGGTTCCAGAGCTTTGCAACAGCACATCCATCATGCCACATACAGATATATCCCCTCCAGAAACAGGTAATTATGTTTATAAACAAAATAGATTTCTTTTCTTCTTTCTTCACTAATCAAAAGGTCTAGTCTGTATCCAATAATCTAATCTAGATGCATGGGGACTCTGCGAATATCCTTCTTCACCACGAGTCAATACAAAGGTTAAGTATGAAAATTATAGCATTTCCCCAGAACACCTCCTTTTCTCTCCATCCACGCAACTGTTTCTGTTTGGATTCTTGGCCTGAATTTTTGTTCCCCTGAGCTACTGACCCTCTATGTGGCTCTCAGCAATTCCAAATTTCCATCCCATCAACTCCAGATCTTTCAAAATTATAAAAGTGATTGTGATACACTACTTGATACAATCCTTCAACTGACTGATGAGATTGTCTACACAAGACCAATGTTGTGTGTTAGGTATGTGGCCCTGAAAAAGAACCCAGGGAGCCTGTTACCTAATCACACACAAACAAAGGAAATTGGGGCAGGAGAGATGGCTTTGTGGATGAAAGCATTTGCCATGCAGGCATATGGTCCTGAGTTCAAATCCCAACACTGCATCTGAGACCCAGGTGACTTGTGGGCATACCTGCAACCCCAATAATCTGAAAGGTGGGGATAAAAGGATCGCTGGGACTTGATGATTGCCAGCCTTGCTCTGGGTCCTACTTTGGTTGAATAACAAGGAGAATAATAGAGGATATTAATGTTCTACTCTGCGCACTCTGCTCACATGCCTGCATAGATATGTGCTTGTATGACAACACTTAATGCCACACTTACTCATATACATACATACAGCAAACAAATTGAAGAAAGCACAACAAATGCTTTGCCCATTACTGGGCAGTGTGTGGAAAATGTAAAAAGCAGAGGCTCACTGTCATTTGTCACTCAGAATAAAAATGTTCATGGTCCAAGTTGCCCTTAAATAAACCTACATCCTACAGCCAGGAACCATGGGAATGAAAATAGCAGAAACATCAGAATTTCTAATGGGGCATTTCATGTGTCAGCAGGTTAGCATTTTCTCTGTTTATTGTGGTCCTTATCAAGTCTGACAGGAGTAAAGAAATCCTATCAGAAGAGTGGTAAAAACCACTGAAGGCCAATGTTCTCATTCTCTCTGGGCAGTATATTTAGGAGTGGTTAAGGAAAAATACATCAGCAGCTTTGACTTTTAAATTCATTCTTTAATGGAACAAGATGAAATTTTTCATCTGTCATTCAGGAAAGATTTGTTGCACATCACTGGCAGTGGTGACGTTGGCAGCAAGTATCACTGGAATCTCTCTCTGACACACCCCCATTGCCTGTCTGACCTGTTCCTGTGATCTCCATCAAAAGAATTTAGATGAGATATAACAGAGTGTAGAATAGAAGACAGGCAGAGTATATTGTAGAGCAAAGTGGATATCCTCAAAGAATGAAATGGAGACAGTGGCCACAAGACCATTGCAGAATGCATTCATGGTGTGAGAGAGAACAGAGAAACTACTGTGTCCATATACTTTTTAGACACACAAATTATTTCTAAGTGTCTGGGAGAGACAGCTTTTTTGAGGCATAGTTTTTGGGTTTTTTTTTGTTTGTTTGTTTGTTTTGTTTTTTTATTCTGTTGATTAATGAGCCTGTTAGTACTGGCTCCTCTTTGAGGGACAACAACTTAGTTTGTTATAAGAAAGTTCCTTGCTGTATAGTATTCCCACACAGGGGAGGCTCTAAGAACAAGGCTTAGAAAATGATCAGTCAGTGGCCTTCCAGACAGCTCAGGATGCCATTCTTCCTCTCAGGGCCAAAGACTTGACTAAGCTCTAGTACCTCTGTCTGGTAATTAGAGTCTTGTACTTCCAGGTCTTAGTTTTATAACTGATGATTGAGAGACAAGTCTGGCCCTGGCGCCCTCTACTCCTGCTAACATCTAACTAGCTACCCAGCATTAAGTGCTGGAAGTTTAGAAACCATCAGTGTCGCAACCCTTGCCTCCAGGGAAGTGTCTGTTGCCTTAGTGACTCTATGTAAAAATGTAATTAGCATAGCAGATATTTCTATAGAACTTTACAGCAATTCAGGCATAAGTTTGGGAGCTTTAAATATATCAAGTCCTTTTACTCTTATAATAATAATGGGAAACGGATTGTATATTATCCCTATTTCGTTGAAGTAGTTAACAAGACACTGTCAACTTGCACAAACCATCTAGCTAGTAACAAAACCCAAAGTCAACCCCAAATGTTGTGGTTCTACTGAAAACTGCATATTGAAAAATAACAATATTTTCATGGTGTAGGAACCCAGAAAAGACAATAAATCTGAATTTATTGAAGAAGGGATAATAATAATAATATTTTTAATAATAATAGTGGTAATATGCTAAGTGTTACATGTACACACAATGTAGAGCTGTATCTGGGTTGTGATAAATCCATGTACTGACCCAATTCAACCTCACAGAACTCCATGAGCACTGCTTAGCAATTGCTTTGATTTCTTTCCTTCTTTATCATTTTAATTCTGTTTTCATTTGAGTCTCATGCAGCCCAATCTGTCCTTCACATTACTTTGTAGCTGAGGAGGACCTTGAGGTTCTGATCCTCCTGGCTCTTCCACCTAAGTGCTGGAATGATATTATGTTCTACCATTCATGGCCCCTGGTTTTCAGTTAAGGGAGGTGAGGAGTTGTGAACTTACGCTCATTTATATAACTAATGTATAAGTGGCTAGAGCTTCAGACCTTGCACCAAATAGAGTTATCCAGAGCACTAAGGAAATGTGGGGGAGAACGGGCAAAGACTACATGTGCAAGGATATGTATGAAGGCTAAAGGGAGTATGAACCTCAAAGAAATGCAAATGTTCTCGTTGTGTGTAAGGCACTAAGAGGAGAAACACAGAGCAAGAGTCTAGCAATGCAAACACTAGAGGAACCAGTAAGTCACAGCTTGATTTTTACCTCAGATGGACTGCTAGGTAGCAGAGATATGTGGCCAGGCTTTAGTGGTAAAATAAAACTAAACCTGTTTTGGTGATCACCACGTGGTGATTAACGTGGGCTGAAGAGATGGCTCAGTGGTTAAGAGCACTGACTGCTCTTCCGTAGGTCCTGAGTTCAAATCCCAGCAACCACATGGTGGCTCACAACCATCCATAATCAAATCTGATGCCTTCATCTGGAGTCTCTGAAGATAGCTACAGTGTACTTACACATAATAAATAAATAAATCTTTAAAAAAAATAATAGCATTAACGTGATAAAGGAAAGAGGAAGAGAAGAGATGAAAAACAGGGGAAAATAGAAAGTAAATAGACTTCATACAACGCTTGCTTCTCTTTCTGATTGCTTGCTTAGTAATTTACAACACCACCGATCTGTGGCCAGTACTTTCACACCACCCATATGGGGGTCCCTCCTCTCTTTACCTGCTTATCTGTATTGCCAGAGAAGAAATTCTACTAAACATTGGTCACATTGTCCATACAGGGCTACTTTCACATTCAGTATCTCAGAAACTGGCCTCCCATAGGTTCTGTGAATTCTTTTTGGTGTAAATGGCATCAAACAAAGATGTCCTGACTTAGACTAAGTGGATTGAGCCTATGACGATGAGTCAATTTTGCATTGAAAGAATTTTCGCTAACCCTTTCTTATGTTTTTTATGTTATATTTGGTGATAATTTATTGTTACAATTCCATAGTTTATATCTGTAGTGAAGGGCATTAACTAATAGTTAAAGCATTACTAGTATGCAAATTAAAAACAACAGCCACATTTTGAAATAAGGATGATGGGAAAAATTATTGTGGCTGAGGCAAACAAGAGGTCTTTTTTATGACTTAAGAATCCAGAGGAAAGAAGATCAAGAGAAAAGTATGGAACAGAGCTCTGTCCAGCATCCGTCCTTCTTTCTCTTTACACATATTAGAGCCTTCCTTCAGGCTCTAATCATTGTGTGCCCACATCCAGGCATTTAATGGCCATATGTAATAAGACTGTCCTTCCCAGTATGATCGTGGTCTAGACTTCTTTATGTAGTGCTTGGACTGAGTCAATTGCCTCACACAAGCTTGGCAAGTACCCCCAATGAGCTCCTAGACCTGATTACATTTCATCATCCAGAACTAGTTTCAAGTGGGTAAATTTACCTAGATTATGTTTTGAAATAAGTTTTATTGCTAAGAGAGGGAGAGAAGGAGAGGAGAGACTATGTATTAAGTAAGTAAAACCACCACAGGGTGTGCCAGCATGAAATACAGCGCATTTGCAGAATGGATGACAAGATAAGACCTTGGGAAGATGCATTGCAGAAGCTTGCACACACATAGCAGACGACAGTGTCACAGCCTCATTTCCAATAATAGATTGACAGGAACACATCCACTGCACTTGACAATCAGCACAACACTACTAACACTAGTACTACTAAAGGTGGTACTACACATTAAAAGAAGAAGGGGAGCACTTTAATGTGTCCAAAAGTGTGGTAATATGATAGACGGCACAGACTCAAAGTTGCATAAAGAGCTAAGGAAATACTGTGTCTTGAGAAGCTTTGTGAAAATAAATACATGATATAGCCACGGAAAACTGACAGAGATGCTTCCTGTGTTATTCTATGTAAGTATATGTAGATGCCCCTACATCAAGGGTCTGATAGGAAGGACATGACGAGAGCTTCTGGTCCCCTGTCCCATAAGTAGCATTAATCTCTATTGCAATGGCAGAGAATTGCATGCTTTGTGAATATACTCTCTTCTTCTTCTTGTGTCTGGATTAGAATAATCGTATTAACAGCTATAATTTCAAGGCAGGTGGTGAGCAGAACAGTTAGGTGGGTTTTATCAATTTAATACTCTGTTTTAACTAGTTCTTATCGTGTCTATTCTTAGCTGTTACTTGGGAGATTTTTATCAAATGCTAAAGGAAAGGAGATATAATCCTTAATTCCTGGGAGCATGCAGGGGACAAAGGAAATCATATTTTAGTTCTTTGATGTCTCTTTTAGGAGATGAGCTACATTTTCACTTAGAGGAAATATGCAGAAATACTATATTGATTTTCTTAAAGTTATGATGCATAAAGTGACCTAATTTTCATATAGGGTCTCTCCTATGCTAAACAGTTATTCAAAGTCTAAATTTATCACTGCAAGTATATTCTGAGCCAGAAAATCTTAAGGAAGTTCTGTGTTGGAGATAACAGTAAACTTGATTTTTCAGATTTTTACCTCAGTGCAAGAGCCCATACAGTTCCTATAATTCTGAGTCTATTAAAGATCTCCTAACTGTGAAACATTGGCTTAATTAGCATTGTGGTAACTAAAAAGGAAACATAGCAACTAATTATTTCCAGAGATGCCTATAATTTATACAGTCTATTGGGTTTAGGTTCCTAGACAGGGTGATCTTTCCATCTAGAAAGAATGCTTTGGTGCATTTAAAGGAAGGTATGTTGAAATCTGCTTTCCCTACAATATCATATTAATCAGAATTTAGTAATCTCTTGGGTAAAACTAAACCCACATATGAGAAGACAAAAGTTCTTTTTAAAAAAATTTCTTAAACTCAACTCTGTAGTACTGTATTCTATCTATATCCACATATTCTTTTTAGGGATTATGAACACAAGTTATGTAAGGACTAAATGCAGAAACAATGAAGAGAGCCATTGATTTTCAGATCTTGAGAGGCTCTGGGGTCTCTCTAAATAATGGTGAGACTACATGGAAAAAAATGGTGGCAATCACATTGAAAAATAGACTTCAGCATACTTAGGAAAAACTTGCCACCATTGGGAATGTTCAACTTAACACAAATTAGTGAATTATTTTTTATTAGAAAGATACAAACACTTGAACATGAACTACATGTTGTCACAATCCAAGGACATCTATTTTCTTACACAGCCCCCAAATTCACATTTTTTTCTTATCTTCTTAAATGACATCCCACTGACTTAGCCTCACAAAGTAATTTCTATACCTTCATTGAGTAAGAAGATGAAGATGGTTCAGAAACAGAAATGACAGGTCTACAAAGAAAATGAATTGTAAGGATGGAGAGGCACCTTGAGGACCAGCTAGGCTATACCCAGCTGCAACAAGCAATGAGATTGAAATCCAAGGTTTGAAAATTGTGTGACCCAAGAAAGATGGAGCTCTTCCAGATGGGGGATTTGGGACAGGGAATCACATCATGGTACAAGTCAAGAATAAATCACTCGACTGGATGATGGCAGAAAGACCCAATCAAAATGTGTGTACATTTTACTGCTGCAACAAGGCTGCAAACTGATTGAAAATCCTGGTGGTTGTCCTACCTTTCATCCTGATCGCCACTAATGTCAACATTTCACGGGAGCACAATTCAAACCACTATTGAGTTGAATCAATCATGGTTTATAGCACGCATTGGTTTCTCTTGATATACTTCTAGCCAGATTCTCAGTGTGTAAAGTGTGCCACTGGCTTGAGAAAGGCCTTGGAACCCTGCATTGGCTTGCACCAGTCACTAGGATACTATTCTGAAAACTGCCAGCTTTCGTGGCTGAAATGAGTTATTTTTTTGCCAAATAGAAAGAAATGTGTTCTCTTTGTGCCAACAGATTAACTTAAATACTCATGGCAAAAGGTACTGAGCCCCATTCAATCAGGCTTATATTTGACCAACATTGCAATTTCATCAGAGGATTTTGTAAACAAAAGTATAAGCAGGATTCCTATTAGATGTAACTAGAGAGATGCACAAAGACAAAACTCAGATCATTGCAGAAAATGCTTCAGAATCCAAAGCTTAAGTTAGCTGTATAAAAGTGGATACTTCAGATTTCAGACAGAAAATTATTCTCATTGGGGATGTCTGACTGATATACAAGTATGATAAAATCTTCATGTTAAAATAAATTTTAATGCATGCAAAAGTCAGCATGTACAGTGCTTGGAGTTTGGTGTCATACATTTATCTGGGCCATAAATTCAGACAGCATGAAGCTCACTATTTAGTAGAAGAGGTTTAGAAAAAAATCAATAAATAGATAAATGCGTATGTTGACAAATTATAAGAACATTAGAATTAAAAGCCAACTTGGCTCCTTACTTTGGAAGCAATAGAGTATGTACCAAGGTATAATCCTAGACTACCAAGTACATTATCATTCATGCTAACACACAGCTAGGTATCAGACACATACCAAATGAGTTTTAGATTAAAATTTGAAAAGTGTGAGGAAATGAACCTTATAAATTCTAGAGCAGGGAGGGAGTACCACTGAAGTACCACACCAGCCGCAGGAACATGTGGAGGATCAAGGTGAGAAGGAAATGGTGTGTTTGAAAAACTTTTAGAATATCAAAGTATTTAGCCGGGAGAAACAAGGGACAAAGCTCTAAGAAATGAGGAAGATCATGCGTGGTTTTATAGCTCACCTCAAAGATTCTGGTCATTATCTTTAGAACAATGGGAAATGCTTGAATGTTTTTTAAGGAATAAAGAACCATTATCAGATTTGCCTCCATAAAAGCACTACTCTAGTTGCAGAGTGGAAAATATGTGCACTGGAGGGTAACTGAATGGATGCAGTTAGAGAGCTAGTGCGTGCTGGAGATGAGGGTAGCGGAGACAAGGGTAATGCTATGGGAATAGAGAGAAGTGACTGAATTTGGAAACTAATAAGCAAAGCTACATTGCTAAGATGTAGACGACACTATTTTCAACAGTTACAATCAACAGGAATAAGGTAACTTCTGAGAAGTTTAGACTGTAGTTTTCAGAGACTACCTATAAAAACAATAGTAAAACAGATATTTACAAGAACAGAAGAGAAAAAGTAACAATGCGACCAAGAATAACAGATGGTTGCGCTACTCTCTTAGAGAGATGTAGGCAAGTTTCTGCGGGGAAGCAATGTTTGAAATAAGAGATAAACAAAGAACGAATATCTCTATATGAATTCTTGCATCAAGAATAAATCACTGCAGTGGAGGATGGCAGGAAGCCCCAAACAACCAGTATAAATCTTATTGTTCCAACAAAACTGCAAACTTACTGAAAATGCTTGTTAATCTGACTTCCTCTGACACCAAGTTTTTAGAACTCAGTCCTGCATTGAGTCAATAATGTTCTATATCGTTCAGCTGTGTATGTTGATTATATTCTATCCAGGTTCCTTGCATTAAGTCAATAATGTTCTATATGGTTCAGTTGTATATATTGATTATACACTATTGAAAATTGGGGAGGGAAGCTCTTCCTCAGGAAATACAAATAATTTTTCCTACTCGCCATAGATAGGGAAACAATGATAGAGTAAAATCAACAGCCCACCCACGTTCAGCCTGGTGAGCCAGTAAATTCATTGGACCTCCTTAAGTGAGCATGGATAAGCTGTAACTATACAGGAGCTTCTGGGACCCCCAAGGAGCTGCATCAAAAATATCTTATTGCATCATGGCTGATGATTCTGCAGACCCATGCAGATGGAGACTTCCATCTTCAGTTGACCTTCCATACTCTAGAACCACCTGAGACCATAAGACACAGTACAGCAGGGAAGAAGTGCACAGGAGAGTCTGATGCCCTACCCCTCTAACTTCTATAAGCAAACAGAGAAGCCATGCTGCTCTAATTAAGATGGCCACATGGCTGCTATGTTCCACAGCAGAAACAGAAGACATTCCAGGCATGCAGAAGTCACATAATACTGGCTATCCTGGTTTCTTCAAAGAATGACAAGCAGGTTACTGAAGCTAGAGCAGCGACCAGGACTGGGCAAAGTGACAGGTAGGCACAGGTATACTTATTGCAATAGGAAACTTAGAAGCAACAAGTCTGGGACAGAAGGCCATGGGAACAGTTTTAGACATGTTGAGTTTCAGGCATATTTAAAACATCTAAAATGAAACTTTTTAACTAAGCACAATATGGATGTACAAAATTGGAGCTAAGCAAAAACCTAAGATAAAAATACCAGCCTCAGCGTCCCTATTATACAGCTGGTTACTCAAGCTACGGATGTGGATGGAATAACCCTAAGGAGGAGATACAGAAACTCGGGCAACAAAGGATGGAGTTTCATAGAAATGTCAGCCCTCAGTGGCCACACAGAGGGAACTGAGCCTGCAAAGGACAGTGTAGCCCAGAAGGTGAACAGAAAAGCCACGCAACAATTTGAGAAGTCAGGGGCAGGAGATGTGAAGGAGAGTGGCCAATGGTGTCAGTGAACTGAGGAGAAAATGGATATATTGATAAATGGATATATTGATAAGATCTGTGAAACCAGTGAAGATGCTCTTAAACATAGTTCTGCTGAAGATAAAGAGAAAGGCATATTAGAGGGAAGGAGAGACAAAGAAATAGAAACTGATGGACCATTACTACTTGGGACCAGTTTTTCTGAGGATTTCCAATCTGAGGATAAGAGTTTTGTTTGCTTGCTTGCTTTTTTGTTCGTTTGGTTTATTTTCCTTTGTTTTTTTTTGAGGTAATAGATGAGAAATTGACTCTGAGATCAGGTTTGGGGCTGATTTAGTTGGTTTTCTGTCTTCTTTCCGAAGAGAACACCTTTTCTCAATGTTAAATTGTTTTTATTGTGATTTTATTCAAGCATATGCAAATATAAAACCTTGCAAATGCTTAGGCTTACAGCTGCTAAAGAATTATAAAATAAACCCACTAGTAGAATATAAAGTACACAATAACACTTATGCAATTGGGACAAGTCACACTAGTTTAGGAGAAGGGGAGGGATTCTTTCTGAAGCCCTGTTAGCTCCACAGCATGGAAGGTCTTTGTCTCTGATTTTTCTACTGGTTGGAGCTCAGAAGATACATGTGTGATGAGGCCTGGATCAATTGAAGAAGACAAAGTTTAAGTCTGTCTGGACATTGGAAAAGGGAGTCAAATATGAGACTGAGGAAATCAAAGCAAAGCCCTCACTGATATCAAATTAAACCCATTTTCAGTCTGGCTATTGACCGATATTTTTTACAGTTTCTTATGCTGTAATTTACAAAGTGGAGCAGACCATGTTTGACATATCCCAAACTCCTATTTGTCTTCCTCAAAATGAATCTAACTTTCAAGAAAATATATTAAAGCTATGTGTAATTAACAATTTGTTCCTGAAGAAATATTGAACAGTATAATCCGCATGTGTTCATTTTGAGTTTTTATTTTGTTTTCGGCAAACAGATATCATGGAATAAAATACAGGAGAAAAAACGCAAAACAGAATTCTAAATGCTGTTTAGCTAGAAATTTTGACCAAAAAAAGCAATGGATTTTTTTAAAAAAAAAGCAATCAATAAACAGGTTAGTATATTTTCATAATGATTTTATGTTTAGTATTGTAATTGTACTATAATCTGAAAATGAAATAATTAAAAATAAAAATAGAAGTAAAATCACATCCAGTTGACTCCCAACATTAAATATTGGCCTAAGAAAAGTTAATGTTCAAATATATAAAATGCAGTATTCAGATACCTAAAACCGTGATTTTTTTATTTATCTTTCATTTTTAATTATATGTATGTCTATGTGTGGGTATATGTATGCATGTGAGGTTCAGGTGTCCTGGAGACCTGGAGGCCAAAGTTATAAGACATCAAGAGCTAGACTTGCAGGCATTATTCCCAGCTGAGATGAATGTAGGCAGTAAGCAAGACCTCTGTAAGAGCAGGATGGAATCTACAGCTCTGAGCCATCACTCCAGCCCCTCTTAAATCTGAGCCTGAGGAAGAAAATTAAAAAGAAGAAGTCCCACTATGTTACTCCCAGACGGCGAAGACATCACTTAATATTAGCACACTAATTTTTTTTATTTCCTGTCTTGTTAATTATATACAACACAAATTATTTTTTTTAATAGTAACTGAAAAGGAATTTGGATTTACTAGTAAACACAACAATCTCCTGTTTGAACAGCAAACAGACATGGTCTGATAAGAGGCAAGGTGGGACGGACAATTAACGATTAACTCAAGGCCCAGTCACTCGCAATGTGGGGTCTCCTACATACCAGACAGGATTTTGGTAGACTCATCATGGGTCAAAAGTCTGAAATATCATTGCCAGTCAGGAAACACCAGCCAGTGTTTTACATGTGCTGTCTCTACCCACGAAAATGTGTTATAGATATCCTTGAGGGTTTTTTTTATAAAATGGTATGACTCTGTTGAATTACAACCCAGGAAGAAATATAATGCCTTGGAAAATAAAGAACAACAACGGAGATTGAAAAAGCAAACACATGACTCATAGACAGTGGACAAAGGACTCTTGGCTAAGATGTTCAGGGATTACATGCACACACATGGATGTCGGTTTGCTAACAAAGACAGGACTAGGACCTGATTAACGTATGTTGTTCCATGTATTATCCACACTGACAGGGATAATGCAGATTGCTGGAGATACACTCGGATAAGTAACCAAGGCAGTATAGTAGGTAGTAGGTAAAGAATTGTTCATGGGAATAAAAAGGCTAGAAAAGTGACATATTCATAGGAGGAGCTAAATCCAAAGTTTCTGGATTTGCCAGAACAAATGATGATAGATTAGTTCTTCCCATTGGGACTTTGAGAGGGTAAGATTTGGCACTGGGTTCAGAAGAAATCTGGTCTCATACCACAAAGTATATGGAAGATTTTCCCTTTTGTAATGAGTAAGTTCTATTTCTTAAAATGTAACTGAGAGATAAATTTAAACACAATTTCAACTGTGTGGAAATAAACAGGGAGAAACTTATCTGCATCCCTGGAATGCTCACACATAAAATATTCCTCAGCTGATTAGATGTGCCCTTCCACATCTGAGCACAGGCATACACATCAAGACTGATGGAGAGCTTCTACTTAACATTACATGCGTAGTGAACATTTGAATGGCTTCAAAGTATTTTAGGAATATTTCTGAAGGATTAAGCTGCCTGTCACACCGTCGACATGAAGTCATTCAAATGCTCGTCTGTGGCAATGAATCCCAGCAAAAGTTAAACACAAAACAAGGAGTCGACAACACTGATATTTCTCCACATACCTTCAGTTAATCATTATTCACCATTTATATTTTCCTTTCTTGTAACCCACCAGTCCAAAAGGTAAAATGAAAAAAACTGCAACCGCACCTACTGACGGCAATGACTAATGATACATTCAGATACGCATGAGGCGAGGAGCAAATGATTAACCACTTCGTCATTGCCCTGTTTACTTCCAGAGCCGTGTCAGCGTGAAGGATGGTCTGCAAACAAACACTCACATATCATCTATTGGTTTCAAGCAAGCAATGGTCCTTCCAAAGCTGCGGTTTTAAGTATCGATTTTTAAAAAGGTATCGGGTCTAACAAGTGACCTCCGAGGCCTCAGTTACCGTGAGCTATGGGCTAATTCCCAGGGTGACCTGAATCAGGGAAATCTCAGCTCTGGCTTAATCTCTAAGTGACAAGTCACTTTCTAAAAGGCCTGTGCAAAGTGCCTGACCTCAGACGATGGTTCTTGTTTATAATCTAAGTAATGCTGACATGACAGCTTCTGCCGTCGAAGTACAAGCAAGAGGAAAACCCAGCGTATATGAAGTTCTGAAGGAAAATAAAGGCCAGCGCTCATGTTTCTGAACTCAGTACATTCTATGAGCTTATAAGACTCTCATAATAGTCATACATCTGTCTTTGATGTAATTCTATGGATTTGAGATCATTTCACTCACATAGCTATTCCATCATAGATCTTGTATGTTCTGCTTTACATTGCTTTCAAATCCTGCACAATATGTTCACCCATGTCATCCCGAGGAACCGCAAGATTAGAGGTCTTTAGACTACTTGTCTCAAAAGACTACTGAAATTCATAGGATTAACAATAATTGCTTCAGACTCTAGGTAGAGTAAATAGGTAGAGGATATTAATAACTTAATTTCTGGTTTTGTGGCTGCCTGGAAGTTCTAGGTGAAGAAAGTTGCTATCGAGATATGATTTATTAATAATAACTTGTTTCAAAACTTTCACAGTGAGAAGGGGTGAGGGAACAATCTGTGAAAAGCTTTCGAATTCCCCATGAAGGCGACTCGTTCATGGTGCTGAGCAGAGACAGGAGTAAAAGGATAGCTATTAGGAATGCTTTTATAAGTACAGGGCCGGATTCTCGCAGCCTGGCTTAACAGCTTCCTCAGAGTAGACCAAGGAATTTTCCACAGTACAAATTGTCTAGACAAAAGTTTCTGTCTCACTCCCAAACAATGGCAGATTACACAGGCCATTACCCCATGCCTTACTCATGCATCTTGGTCTCCCTTACTGGTAAAATCCTTTCAAATAAAAGGCAGCCTGGCACGTGGGTGGTATGGAAATAGGTATCCAAACTCCTGCAACTTGTTTATTTAAAGAAGTTGTGCAAGGGACCAGGAAATACTTCTTTTCTTTCCCTTATCAGTAATAAGTCAGACTTTTTGTTGATATAAGATGTGTAGATAAATAAGGGATATGAAGAACCTCTCTGGAAGAAGGGACGAAGAAGGGACAACATTTTCTGCAAGAAAAACTGGAGAATTTTGGTTGTGTAGTTAAGAGCAGAAAATATTAAGAACTTACTGAATATGAAGATACAAACCATTTTTGTTGTGAGAAGAGGGAAAGGGCATCATAATTTGTCTATAGCTTCATAATTTGCAGTTAAAGCCATAGATCTACCTCAGCTATACCTCAGCTCAACCAGGAAAGCTCAAAAGTTGCCAACGCGCAGGGCGGTGGTGGCACATGCCTTTAATCCCAGCACTTGGGAGGCAGAGGCAGGCAGATTTCTGAGTTTGAGGCCAGCCTGGTCTACAGAGTGAGTTCAAGGACAGCCAGGGCTATACAGAGAAACCATGTCTCAAAACAAACAAACAAACAAACAAACAAACAAAAAAGTTGCCATCGCTAAGCCAGATGTGCTGGGAGAGGCCTGTCATTCCAGCCCTTAGGAGGTCGATCAGGAGTTCAGGGTATACAGCATGGTACATCTCAGGTATATAGCAGGCTTGCTCGAGGTCAGCCTGGGTTATATGAGACCTATTTTCAAGAAATACTTTCCAGCACTTGAAGTTCATACTAAAGATTCCCACTTGGGTACTGACCCAAGCTATGAACAAATCATGGTTTTTAGCTTATATTTAATGTTTGGGTAGGGTCTTGCTGTGTAGACATGAAGTAGGGAAGTTCTGCATAGACCACGCCCTCCTGCCTCAGCCATCCACGTGCTCCCAGCTCTCATGTACGGCTGTGAAAGTCCTCCAGATGCTCACAATGTGTGATCTGGGCAAACAATCTGCAGAACAATGATGCAGAGTACAATGGCATAACTGAATGTGCGCAAGTTTTCAGAGACTTGGAAAAGCATCTTAAGGCAAGTTTCTCACAGACCTTAGATACAGATCAGCCACAGAATTCACACGGAGAGCTGTTTGGAAGCATAAAAGACAAGTACATTTTCTTCACGCTCACACAATCCAGTGTTCCTTGTAATATTCTGATGAACTGTCTTTCCCCATGTAACTTACGTCAAGCTCCTTTGAGTTTCTTCCATGTGAAATCTTGGCTTTGATCTCCACACTTTCTGGGCCTACAAAACACAATTTAATGAAAAAAACCTACTAAGTCAACTAAAGGGAATCCTCATCCTTTCTTATCCAGTTTCCATTATTCACAAAATTCTTAATGGCACCATCGCAAGCCAGATGTTAGGCCATTCTATCTGTCTTCAACAGGAATCCTATTTGGTCACAATAGAATGATTTTCTTTCCACTCAATATACTCTTCTTAGTGATTTTTTTCAACCCCATTCACTCCCTCCTACCCTTCACGACTATAAATTTCCACTTGATATTGTCTTTCCAGGTAGGCTCAATCTGTCTCTTCCTGCTTCAATGGTCTTGCTTCCTGCTGTGAAAGTCTTGAATAAAGTATTTCTTAGCAATATAGCAAGAGTCAGACTAGTTCTTGTTTTAGCACATGACATTCTGAGACAACGATACTCACAGCCTTCTGCTTCCTGGTTCCCCATCAGGAACCACTTTTATTTGCCACCTGGGTGTCACCACTTTAAAATGTGCTATCACTCAAGTATTATGAACTTGGGCACCATCAAGGTCCTAAGGGAAGAACATAGTCGAAAGTGATATATATAAGGAACAGATATGTGATTTTCCCCCAAAAGATAAGATGAATAAATGTGTCTCAGCAGTAAATATTGAAGGAATAATATCCCTTTGGGATAACAAATACAAAACTATAAAAATGGATAAAGGGTAGATTGATGGTGTGGGTAGTAACTAGGTGTGGGGAAGGAAGAGGCAACACTATAGGATTTGTAAAAACCACAAGCCAGCACTTTTAAGAGACTGGTTTAGAAAGCAAAATAATGTTAAAGCTCAGCTCAAGTCTGAAATGGGTCTACAGAGAGGAGGCCTAGTGACAGATTCTTCAATCAAGACCTGCAGGTAATAATGGGATTAATGATAACATAGCACCTTACTTTAACATCTTCACAGTTGACCTTGAAACTTAAGGGGCAACCAAGCTTCTTCTGATAAATTTGTTTTTCTCTGCAACAGATATTAGCTAGTATGCCATTACGGGTTGTTAATGTGTATGTATGATACATGGAAAGCATTTTGTGATGATTTTAATGTAAAACTGTACAAAAAATGTCAACATACATAGTATACTTAAATTTTTGAAAACTGGGGGGAAGGGGTGCTAGAGAGATGGATGGCTCCATGGTTAAGATCACTAGCTGCTCTTCCAGAGGTCCTGAGTTCAAATCCCACATGGTGGCTTGCAACCATGGATAGTGGGTTCTGATGCCTTCTTCTGGCATGCAGGTGTACATGCAGATAGGGCACTCATATACATAAAATAAATAAATAAATCTTTTAAAAATTTTTTGAAAACCAAAGTGACATTTTATCATGTGAAATTAATGTGCCTATAAGTAAAAGATTTAACCAAATAATCTCAGGGGTCCCCACTGTTCCGAAGCCTGGCCTTATTTAGTTCATTGGTAACTTTGTGAAGAATTCTGGTTTTCAATTTATTTTATAGATGCAAAAATAAAGGAGGTTGGAGGGAATAGAGGAAGTAATGGATAATGGACTTTCCCAAGGTGTTAGAGAGATGGCTATCTGAGTTAAAGTTATAATTTATGGCCTCTTAATTGCTCAGCTAATTACTCTGCCTGCTGTTAAAAGCACTAAGTTATACTTTCTGAATACCAAATTTGATGCCCATTTCCTCTGATATTGAGAGAATTACATCAACTGGAAAGCTCACTCCACTTTTGATGGATATTTAGAATTTAATTTTGCATCGATTACATGTGGTTTTCAGAGAAATGCTGCCCACAGTGTGTAGGACAACTTGCTTGCACAGATATAATGGACACTGTGGTTTATTCTTTGACTGTGGACATTTTTGTTGCCTCTCAAATTCACTCTAGGTTGTGTTAAAAATTGTAAGATAAACCTGCATAGACAATACAAACCAAGAGTTTGACAAATCAATCATAATTATTCCCTACATGATATAAAGTAAGTGGGGAGAAGACTAGGGAGAAGGCTCAGTGGTTAGAACATTTACTGTACTAACACAAAAACCAAATTGGATCTCCAGAATGCATGAAAATGTTGGGTGGGCCTAACAGCTGGCCTGTAATTTCAGCAGCTGGATGGCCAGGGACAGTGGATTCCCAGAACAAGCTGGGCACCCATGCTAGCTGTATCAGCAAGCTCTAGATTCAATCAAGAGACCTTGCCTCAATAAATGAATAAACTAGAGAACAATTGAAGAAAGCTACAGAAATCAGTCTCTGGCCTACACCACACGCACACCCACACACAAGCATGCATACACATACAGGTACATACCACATACAGATAGAGAGATAAATGAGAAAAAATGTCGATAATGCTACATTTCATGAAATGTGCTTTATACACGTTTAAACTTTTAAAAGCACTATAGCCAAAGCCCATTTGTTTCCATGAGCAGGAACTGAATGCTCTCTTTATTCAGAGTAATGCTGAAGGTGGCAAAAGGAAATACTTAAGAATCAGGAGCTGAGCAGTGGACCAGTCACTGGCTTCAGAAAGGTGTGTGCAAAGAAGTGTGGATGGTCCTCTTCATTTGTATGTTGAACTCCTAACCCCGGTTATCTCCAAATGTTGCTGGATTTGGAGACAAAGGCCTTGAAGAGATCAATACAGGAGCGTTAGGCTGCTGCAGTGGGTTCTATAGTTGTGTCTCTACCATTCTGATGAGAACACATTTAAGACACAGAGAAAAGGACCCAGAGAGGATGGTTATCTACAAGACAAAGAATGAGGCTTAAGAAAAAGCAGATCGTGACAACTTAGTCCTGAACTACTATAGATTACATTTCATTCATTTAAGCTGAGTAGATTGTGTGATTTCATTAGAGCCACCACAGCAAATAGCTGGAGAAGCCATTGTACACACTCTCAACAAGAAAGCAGGAGGCTGAAATCTTCCCATCCCCTTTCCCAAGTTAAACTTTTCTAAGTTGAATGAAATGGCCGCATTATTGTTGCCTTATATGTCTAAATAGTAACCAGTTGTATTATCATCATTATTTCCTTACTTTTGATGTATTTGGTGTGTGAAATTAAATTTTTCTAAGAAAAGTTAGATAAATATTTGGAGAAAAAATTTAAAGATCAGAAAAGAAGCAAAATAGAAACAAAAAGTTCTTTCAAAGAAAAGGTCTTTTTTTCAAAGAAAAGCTACAGAAATATACTCTCTGTGTTCAGTCACAGCTGGCCGGTTCAGTTCTCATTTTTTCCCCTTTTGCTGTTTCTGAGTCGACCCCAGGGACCGAGGAGTTTATTCATTTAAGAGAGCCACAGAAAACTCCAAAGAAGAAAAAGGATCCCAGCAGTTGCCTTGGTTTGCAATTTTCTCATTCACCTTGATTTTGGCTTAAACTTTTATCTATAATCTTCCAAATTATGAGTTTGGAATTTGAGGTGAGAAAGGTCAGATTTAAGAAAGTCTACATCTTAGACTGACCCTTCTCTTTGAAGAACCATAGACGCAAAATGTGAGTCTCCCTTCTCATTATTTCCATCCATCCTAAATTAACTAACTTGGAAAAAGCAGAAGGGGATGTCTCCCACACAGCTGGTTATACATTGATAAATAAATCCAATTTTTTTCTCGCATGCCAGAATGTAACCACTGGGGATCCTCCCAGAAAAAAACATTAACCAACTCTTTCTTTACCGAATCAAAGCAATGAATAACAAGGGAGGACTTCAGCTCTAATCTGAAGCCATAAAACAAAGTGTATGAGGCATGATAATTCAACAGGAAGGAGATTACTGACCCTTCGTAGACTGGCAGGTCTTTAAATTAAGACAACTCCTAAGAGGCAAGGAACGGATCTTCCAGGTCAGGCAACCTACCGTCTCGTTAAAATTAAAGTCCGGTGTTAGTCCACTGAGTTTTTTGAGAGAAAAACAAAGCAAATATAAATAAAGAAGAATTCTGAGTGCCACAGTAGAGCATTCAACTTTCAAGGGAAGCTCAGATGTGAAGATGAGATCTGTCCTTCCTAGCCTGTCACTGAACCTGCGTGTTTCAAGCTTCAGTTGCCTTCATATTGGTGGGGAGATCACCTCAGAGAGATTGTGGAGAGGAAATAGAATATGTAAAGCATTTGATAATATTTCTTCCTTTATGCCTTCATCCTGAGTTTATTTATAGCACTACCCAAGTTCTCAACAAAAATGTATCAAAGCATAGGAAAGCCTTCTGTGTTTGCTGAAGTGTTCTGTAAACTCTACTGGAAGCTGCAGTGACCTGGTGAAAATGTCTACCTGGCTTCTTCCCACTTCACTTTGACAGCCCTTATTCTTTGTGGTTGCTATTTCAACCGTCTGGAGAGGAAGTACCTGGTCTATCTGGTGGCTACGTGAGCTGAGTTACCAATCATATACATATCAAAATAATAAACACACCACTTGAAAATTGTTTGTAGATTGTCTTAGTGTGTGCTCTCAGAACAAAATGGTACAGAGTAGGGAGCCTAAAGGACACGATAAATCTCTGGAGGATGGAATGTCTAAGGGCAAGATGCCAAGACTTGGATTTTTCTGGTGAGCAAGAACTTCCCAAGTTATAAATGGGCATGTACAATTAGAAACAATGAATTCACAAAATTTTTAGGCAAATGGTTTGATCTGGAAAATATCATCCTATGTGGGTAACCCAATCACAAAAGAGTACACATGGAATGCAATCTCTGATAAGTGGATATTAATTAGCCCAGAAGCTCTGAATACCCAAGGCACAAATCACACAACAAATGACTCCCATGAAGAAGTATGGAGAGGGTCCTGATCCCAGAAAGGATTGATCTAGCGTTGGAGGGGAATATAAGGACAGAGAAAAAGGAGGGAGGTGATTGGAGAATGGGTGGAGAGAAGAAGGTTTATGGGACATATGGGGAGGGGGGAATCTGGGAAAGGGGAAATCATTTGGAATGTAAACAAAAAATATAGAAAATAAAAATATTAAAAAAAAATGGGCATGTAGACACTGCAGCCCCATCTGGCCCGTCTTTTCATTGTATGCAGATCTTACAAAACCACTATTTCCTATTCTCATTTCATCACTTCATGAAATCCACATCTCCACATACCATCACACTAAGAGTTACAGCTTCATCAGATAACTGAAGGACCATGCAATTTAATCTACAATATAGCTTGTAAGCAAATACATACATTTCTTCTTTATATTCAAATAAATATAAGCACCTCTCCTGAAAAAAATTCTCAGATGAGACTCCCCTGTGTAAATTGCTATCCCCAGTATGGGGCCTTACATAAGGTAAGTACTCAGAGTATATTTCAAATGAAATTTCAAAAATTTCAGATGGGATGAGGCTCATTAAAATCACAAGAGGGCTCCCAAATTTTACAAAAATCTGTATTTTTATTTGGGTAAAGTCTTCAATCTAATCTCAACTGTGACATGTTTAAAATGCTATTTCCAAAATGAAAAATAGTTTGGAAAAGAAAAAATACTAGTAAAAAACAAGTACAATTTCATCTAATGTTACTCATTTGAAGAAATAAGATTAAATTTTATCTTAGACTAAGAACAAAGAAAAATTGCAAGCACATAGAAAGAAATAATGGAACTGGGAGACAAGAAGGTGCAAACAGGAGCAGCCTGCACAGAAGAGAAAATCTATAGACATTCAGATATCAAAGAGTGTTGTTATCTGCATGAAGACCAACAGAGTCAACTAACCTAGATCCTAGTGGGCTGCCACAGACTAAACCACCATCTAAAAAGAATACATGGGCTGGACCTAGCGCCCCTCCTCCAGTACGAAGCAGATGTACAGCTTGGTCTCATGTGAGTCTCCCAACAACTGGAGCTGGGACTGTCCCTGAATCTGTTGCCTGACTGTGGATCCTGTTCCCCTAACTTAGCTGCTTTTTCTGGCCTCAGGAGGACAGGATGTGTCTAATCCTGCAGCAACATGATGAACGTGGGTAGGTTGGTACCCAGGGGTGGCCCTCCCCCTTCTCAAAGGAGAAGGGGAGGGAGAATAGAAAGGCTGTATAAGGGGGGCCTGGGAGAAGAGAGAAGACTGCCGTCAAGATGTAAAGAGAATAAATATATTAATTAATGGAGAAAAACTTCAAAGGAAGAGTGGAATTAGGGAGGATAATTGAGGGTGACTTGAAATTGAGACTAGCAAAAAAGCTGCAGGAGACCAAATCTCCTAGTAGCTCAGTCACTATTGTAAGAGAAGACAATGTTTTCCCGAATGAGGCTGCAATAAAATCAGGAAGAACCCCAACATTAGGAAGAAGCTAGGGGTACTAATCCCATCATCAACAAGAATTCCTGACATTCCACCATCTCTTGGCAGTAGGGTGTCAGAAATGTGGCCTCAATAAAGACAGTGGGAGAGAGCACATGAATCTTATGGCCATTGTGTTCCATGAAGCTGCCTTCTGGGGCTGGCTACATAATTCACAAGGCTTAGTGAAAACTAAAAACGTGTAGTCCTTTGTAAGTGCAAGGAAGTCCTTGGACCTGTGGCTCTAACCCATAGGTGTAGCCCAGGGGGCTATAGTGTCAATGCTGAGACAAGTTAAAAATACAGAACACACCATGGCACTGCAAGCCTGGGAAGGAGGTGATAATCAATGTTCTTCTCCTCTGAAACCCCACAAGGCACATTCTTAAACCTTACCTCCTCTACGTCAATACTTGAGCTCCTTCCAGAGACTGAGGGTATGGATTATGAAGGATGCAAACATCTCCCACTGACACAGAATACAACAGCAATTGAATCATTGAGCCTCCAAGACTCAGTTTTGTATGAATGCTCTATTTTCCCATTGGATTTCACTCATGAAACACAAGTTCAAGGATAAAATTATGAAGAGCTAGATGACTACAACCACATAGCACTAAATCGTGAACGTGGGGGTCTTTGAGCATATAGGTCTAGGTGCTAATTAGATAGCTGGTCCTGCATCATCTTTGGTGGTGTAAGAGCTGGATGCCTGGTGCAATATATTTTGTTCCTAAATCGTTCTATCCTAAAGTAATTGCTTCCATCCCCAGTCCTCTTTACTCCCATCCATTCCCAATCACTAGCACAGTCTTCGTGCTGTTCACCCTGATCCCACTTGATTGGATCAGAAAAAGACTGAAAACTGTAAAAAGAGAAAAAACTATGACAATTCATCCCTAGGCTTTGTTTGACCTGATGGTAAAGATAGAAGAGGAGGCTCCTCTTAACTTAGTGTTTTGTCACTGTTACCACTGGGAAATGGTACACTTAAAAATCAAATGAGTTTCAAGCAAGTCAGAACAGATGAATAAAAAGAAGAAAACTTTACCTGTCCGTGGAACCATTCAAGAGTTATCACAAGATTCGGTTTTAGTTAGTTGGTTAGTTTGTCTGTCTTTTACGTCTACTGGTGAATATGATGTGGAGACATAGAAAATTCATATATCCTTAGTTTTGCTTAATCAGCAATAACAATGAGAAGTAGCCATTCCACAGTCTTCTACCTACTTCCTAACTCATTTGGCATGCATGTTGACCATCTCTGTGTCCAAGATGCTGATGCATCCTTGTTTTCCCTTTCATTCTGATGACCTGCAGGTAACTTTTTCATTCAGGTACTTTATGTAACGTTTACTTTATGTAACTTTACTTTATGTAAAGTATGGGCTCATATTTGTTCAGAATGTAAATTTGAGGATACTACATGAGAGATAGCTTGAAGGAATTGATGGTCATGAGGAATTACAAATTGGCTGCTATTTGTGCCTTCATTTTTTTAGTGGATATATTCTTTATTTACATTTCAAATGTTCCCCCCTCCTGGATAGCTTCCATCCTATTCTCCCTCCCCTACTTCTATGAGGGTGTTCCTCCACCCATCTCCCTCCCACCTTCCCATCTATGATTCCCCTACACTGGGGCATCTATCAAGCCTTCATAGGACCAGGGACCTCTCCTTCCATTGATGCCTGACAAGGCCATTCCTCTGCTACATATGCAGCTGGAGCCATGTGTACTTCTTGGTTGATGGCTTAGTCCCTGGGAGCTCTTGGGGGGATGGTCTGATTGGTTGATATTGTAGTTCTTACTATGAGGTTGCAAGCCCCTTCTGCTCTTTAGTCCTTTCTCTAACTCCTCCATTGGAGACCCCACACTCAGTCCAATAGTTGGCTGTGAGCATCTACCTCTGTATTTGTAAGGCTCTGGCAGGGCCTCTCAAGAGACAGCTATTTCATGCTCCTTTCAGTAAGCATTTCTTGGCATCCACAATAGTGTTGGATGATTGTATATGGGATGAATCCCAGGTGGGACAGTCTCTGGATGGCCTTTCCTTCAGTCGTGGCTCTATACTTTATCTAGATATTTGCTCCTGTGAGTATTTTGTTCCCCTTATAATAAGGACATAGGTATGCATACTTTGGTCTTCCTTCTTCTTGAGCTTCATGTAGTCTGTGAATTGTATCTTTGGTATTCCAAGCTTCTGGGTAATATCCACTTATCAGGGAGTGCATACCATGTGTACACTTTTGTGATTGGGTTACCTCACTCAGGATGATATTTTCTAGTTCCATCCATTTGCCTAAAAATTTCATAGATTCATCATTCTTAATAGCTGAATAGTATTCCATTGTGTAAATATACCACATTTTCTGAATCCATTCCTCTGTTGAGGGACATCTAGGTTTTTTCCAGCTTCTGACTATTATAAATATGGCTGCTATGAACATAGTGGAGCATGTGTCCTGATTACTTAAATGTTGGAGCATCTTCTGAGTATATGCCCAAGAGTGGTACAGCTGGGTCCTCAGGTAGTACTATGTCCAATTTTCTGAGGAGCTGCCATACTGATTTCCAGAGTGATTGTACCAACTTGCAATCCCACCAGCAATGGAGGAGAGTTCCTCTTTCTCCACATCTTTGACAGCATATGCTGTCACCTGAGTCTTTGATTGTAGCCATTCTGACTGGCTGTGCCTCATTTTTAATTGTTACTTAATGACTATCTTTCATCTAGGGTTGCTAATATTATTGTTCTTTCTCATATTATAAACAATTAGCTCCATGTCTCCAGAAGCCTCTAAGATTAGTTTTTCTTTTCTCTTGGCATGTTTTCTTTCCATGACTTCTCAATGTTCATTTCACCTTTACTGTGTCCAAAAACCTGAGTCTGTTGCTATGATCTTTTCTTCCTCCTCCCCTTTTCCTCCTTTCTTTCTTAAGGTGATTGGCGGGGAGGTGTCTTAGCTAGAGTTTTATGACCAAGGCAACTCTTATAAAGAACAACATTTAGTTGGGGCTGGCTTACAGGTTCAGAGGTTTAGTCCATTATCGTCAAGGCAGGAACATGATAGTGTCCAGGCAGGCAAGATGGGGCTGGGAAGCTGAGTGTTCTACATATCATTCCAAAGGCAAATGGGAGAAGCGTGGCTTCCTGGGAGCTAAGATGAGAGTCTTAAAGCCCACACCCACAATTACAGGCTTCCTCCAACAAGGCTACACCTCCTAACAGTGCCAGTCCCTAGGCCAAACATACCATCACAGGAAGCTTATCTTTTGGAGACAACATCTGTGTATTTCAGACTGATCGTGTTTTCACCTCGTTGCCCAGTGCCTCAGTTTCCCAAGTGTGGGAATTAGCATCATGTGTCACCATGCCCAGCTAGTCCTTTCTTCTACTAGAATGCCATTAGCATTTGTTAAACCTGCCTTTGTATTTTTCATCTCTCGGTTTTCTTATTCATTCCAGGGGATTTTGCCAACTTCATTTTCCATATAAGCATTTTTATTTTCTGCCATGCGAATTCTATTATTCATCCTGTCCACTAAATTTTGTACTTTGGCACTTACATTATTTATGTAATGCTTTTCTTTACAGTGAATCATATATTTCCTCCATGTTTCCCATTCTGTGTTTGCTCAACCTCCCTCCCCAACCCCACCCTGCTTTGGAAGCTGTATCTTCTCTAGTCTTTGAATGCTCAGGGCTATCTCTGTTTCCTCTGTGCTCATTTGCTACAGATTTTTATCTTTGTACAGGTTTTAAGGCTCTTTGTTCTCCCTAAAAGCCCAATGGTCCTGATGTCAGTGCACTTATGACTAAAGTTCTAGTTGATTGTGATCTGGATTTTCTATGCATTTGTATAAATACCTCCCCAAGCCTCCCAAGAATAGACAGCTCTTCTCTCAAATGAAGACAGTCTGACTGTCCTGTAGATAGAATAATGTGTATCTGCAAACGGAGAAATGAGGGAAAGTGAGCTAGCAGGTGCCAAATACCTTTGTGAACAATAATTCAAAACTCAGCAACAGTTCAATTCCAATGTATTAGACGTGTGTATGTGTGTGTGTGTGTGTGTGTGTGTGTGTGTGTGTGTGTGTGTGTGTTTCTGTTTCTTTTAAGAATGTTCCAAGTATTTCCTAGTTGCCTACTACTCTACCAGTGCCTTTGAAGCTCCCGGCCCCAAACTTCATTACAGGCAGACTGGGAAGAGCCGCCACTTTAGAGAAAGCAGCCCCTAGGGCTTGGCAAAACCTTGAGTGGAAGGCTCTGAACTCACAGGAGGGAGAAGGTGTTCAGATACACTTGCTAATTGATTTATCTTGGCATCCTGGGCCAGCCTGTTGAAGACTCTCCCTTTTTCTCTAAGGGCTCTGGACGACCATTCTACTGGTTGGTCTGCAGGAAGGCTACTTGGCTTTAGCTACACTCACTTTGACTTTCTCTTTTCTGATTCTTTTCCCCATCAATCCAGCTCCATTTGCTTTCTTTCTGTTTGTTTTATGGAATTCTTCAAAATGAATTTTTGTCTTCTAAGGTAGATGAAGTTTCGTTGCTTTCAATATACAGTCCTGTCACTGTGATGAGATCTCTGGCAGGGGGCAGGGCAGCTAACCAGACCAAGCTGTGATATTAAACTTCCAAGTTCTTCTTTAAAATGGGTCAGCCCAACACCTGGGCGTAAAAGAGTAGTCACTTAACACATATATATGGAACTTTTTACAATGTCCCTATTAAACAATTTAATCAGTCAGAGATTGCTACCCTTTTAAGACTGTGATCAAGGGGGTTGGAGAGATGGCTCCGTGGTTAAGAGCACTGATTGCTCTTCCAGAGATCCTGAGATCAATTCCCATCAGCCACATGGTGGCTTATAATCATCCGTAATGGGATCCAATGCCTCTTCTGGTGTGTCTGAAGACAACTACAGTGTACTCATATAAAATAAGTAAATAAATATTCTTTTTTTATAAAAGACTGTGATCAAAATATTTAATTTAAACTATTATATTGAAATTTTTAAATAAATATAAATAGATTTCTCTCTTTCTCCCTCTCTGTCTATACTTTGCAAATAGACTAATAATAAATATAGCCAATAAAAGACTGTGACAATACAACTAACTTGGAGAAAATAAATATTGTCTTATCTAAGGGTTTAAAAAGCATTAAAATAAAATAATTCTGGAAAAAAGGTGATTGAGTTGACATATACAGAGAAAGCTGGACAGAGTGGGTAGACTCCAGGGAGTTAAGGGGGGATTCTGGCTAAAACCCTGCATGCATGAGAGACAGTAAGGAGACTCTAGTATAACACAACAACCATTAGTCTAACGCTTACTAATTAACAACTTACATTTTCAAGGTCCCTCCTTCCTATGGTTATTTACAACAAGGAAAACAAACAAACACCTCACACCTTACTGAGACTCAGCACTAGAAACAAACACTTGAATTCTTATCCCTAATATTTACTAACTTGAGGCTTGGTGGTATCTTATCACTTCTGTATATTTCCTGAAAAGAAAGAGCAAACATCCTTCTGCTTGAGATAGAGGATTCTATTAATTTTAAAGATAGGTCATATAATTCAAATCAGCACAATCTTTTCTAATGAACATACTAATCAAATGGGATCCATGAAATAACATAAATCAATACCCAAAGGTTTAAAATCTACAAAATATATCGGAAGCTTATCTGCCAAATGTCTCCCTTAGGTATTGTATATCAATCAAATGACAACTATCAAACTATTAAGAAAATTGATGGGTTTTGTTATAGCATCATAGGACTTGTGTCAGTCAATATCATTTTCTGGACAGAGAAGATTCATTTCATTGTGTTGTTTTGTTTAGCATTAGGACCTTCCTGAGCATAGCATCCTGGTTCAGAAGGAATGTTCTGATAAGTATTCCTTAATGCTGAGAGTAAAATCTCATCAGTTTGTGACTTCCCACAGGAAATACCACAGCTGGCGAAGAAGGAGCTAGACAGTTCTTTCTGCCCAAGAGCCTGATCTCATTTTCTTTGAATTGCTAAAGCTGTGCTTTCATCTCTCTTTAGTCATGTTCCCAGAAACTTCTGAAGTATTTAAAACAAATAAATAATCTGATCTCTAGATCACCATGTGTTCTACGAACATGGGATAAACAGCAGATGACCCAGAGAAAATATGATTCTGGCCAATGGAAAAAAAAAAGAAAAAAAAGAAATCTACCCTTTGAAATATATGAGCTCTCATTAAAGAAAAATAATAATAATCTAGAAAGAAACTCTTCCTGTTTTGTCAGTAGTGTGTTTTGTGAGGAAAATATTAATTTCACACTAAAACATGATGTTTCATCCCCACATCCAAAACATGGATGTCTCTAAGAGACTCAAGCCATTCACAGTATAATTTTGTTTTATTTTATTGGTTTTTATTATTTAGTGAGACAGTGTCATGTTCTATTCCATGCTGGATTTAAACTTCCTATGTAGCCCAGGCTGGCCTAAAACTCATGATCCTCTTGCTTCTACCTTCCTAGTAAGGAGCTACAAGTGTATGCTGCCACAGTTGTCACCAGACTCCTAGTCCAAATTTATCCCTGAAGCATGGCCCTGGCCTCATCCATAGACATATGCTTCTAACAGGGCTGACATCT
Source organism: Apodemus sylvaticus (assembly GCF_947179515.1). Taxonomy (NCBI): domain Eukaryota; kingdom Metazoa; phylum Chordata; class Mammalia; order Rodentia; family Muridae; genus Apodemus; species Apodemus sylvaticus. Next base: position 29,913,766 of record NC_067487.1, read on the forward strand.
CGGAGATCACCAATTAACAAAATTTGCCAGTTCTTGATAGACTGCTATAGTTTTATTAACAACAAACCAGGAAGAAGTTCTTCTGGTCTGAATTTCATTTTGACCAGAAATTCCCTTTGCCTTTTTTCAGCTTGCTTCATAGCATGTGTGTGATCAAAATGGGTATACTTTTTCTGAGAGTTGCTTATTCTTTTGGCACAATAGATTAGAGATTGGACATTCAAAGACATGGGTCGAAGTATTTCAAAGGGTTATTGTTTCGTAACCAGAATTTCTTTGCCTCTAAGAACTACTAGACTTTTGGGTGTGCTTTTGAGTAGAAAAAGGGGGACACCCAAGGTCAGGAATCCAAGTGGTGTATTAATTAATTGATCTGCTACTAAGAATGAGTCTGGATAAGTCTCTAAACTACAACTTCTCTGCTTTACACTGAAGAACAGAAAGCCAGAATGACCAGCCTGGCAGTGCCACCGACTATGGGCCTCTGCTGTGTCACATGCCAGGTAAGTCATGCTGCATGGCTTCAATGCACAAGGATGAAAGATAGTAAATGAGGCATAACAAAAAACTCCATCATAAAACCTTCCAAGGAAGCACCAGTTGTAGATTAAGGGTTTTTTTTTTTCCCCCAGTACGTTTCTTAAAATGACATATATTCAAATTTAGGCTGGAAAATTGTGTGTCTACCTATAAAAGGTTATGGTCAAATTACTAGGTATGCAATATATAATTATTAAGTTTTTTTAAAAAAAACAAATTTCTTTGTTTCTTTTCACTGAATGGCCACTTCTATTTTTTTGCTGTGTAACCTACTTTCCAATCCAACATACTTCCATAAATAGATCAATGAACATATCGTAATAAATCATTAGGCACTTTTCAAAAAGTAAATTCCCCAAGGCTATAGATAGAATGCAGTCTTTTAGAAACTTGGCCTAAGAACACTTGGTTAAAAACAAGCCTTTCCTTAGGAAAGGCTCATATCATGTCAGTGCTAGCAGAACTTCTAGTTGGCAAGTCACCACATATCTTTAAGATTAAGATAAAATTCTGAGAGAAACTGAACACCAGGGTTCAGGTAAGTCATTCATCTATAGCCAGAAACTGAGAAGACACTGGGTGAGGGAGGTTCCCTGGATAAACAGTGGGGACTGGAGGGCATGAAGCAAGGGAGGGTGAGGGCGAGCATTCAGAAAGTGGCGCATGGTCCACCTGCTCACCTCTGTCGAACCCATTTTCAATTTCACATACGAGCGTTCTTGTTTCAGTTATTTACTCGCTGCCATGAGGGTTTAGGAGAACAGGGCTCAAATAGGCAAATAAATAATGCAGTGACTTCTATAGAGACAAAGATCAGTGTGTTGAATAGGAAGCCACAGATTCATTGGAGGAAACTCTAAGAGGGTCAGAGACCCTTTCCAGCTCAGAAAGTCTATTAGTTTAACTTCTAAAGCCAAGGGGAGATTTTATGAAACCCGGTAGAATTTAAGCCGTGAAGAAAAAGAGAATAATGGCAATAAAAGTATTTTATCTAGTTTGCCCTTATTGAAAAATCCACAGGTAAAGATACAATAGACATATAATGGTAGATTTAACTCAGTAAGGCTGTATGAAAAAGAATATGACCAAGATGGAATACTATTGAGGATACCATTTTAAAATAAGAATTTTCTCTTGTGTACCCAGGATCTGAAGAAGGAAGTATAATTTTTAGCCTTCTACCAAGTCTTTGGAGTTTTGCTTAGCTGTTGATTTATGATAGAAATAAGCATTGACAAGGAATGCAAAAAGTATATTTATTCTTCAGGTACCACATGAGCAGGCAGCTCGGTTTGGGATTCCCATGTGCCTTTAAGATATAGGTCAGTAGAATTTAAATCAAAATTGGTTTTAAGGGCTACAATATTTCAAGCACATCTCACATAGGAGGTGTTTAGAAAAAAAAACACCTGTAAATTAAATTCATATAATATAGTCACGCATTGCAATGTTTACTTTATCAATCAGAGTGACCAGATAGAAAAGTATCTATAAAATAGGAACATTTTAATGATGAAAATAAAAGGATTTAAAAGTTTATTTTCCTCCAAAACACTTACTTCCCAATATTTAAAAAGGCAGCCAATTTCCATACATCCACAACAAATAACTTATATTAAACAAACAAATAAAAGATGTGTTTGAGCCAGCAGGTGCCGTTAGTCTTCAATAGCAGTTCTATGATGACAGAGGCAGGAGGATCTCGGTGGAGTCAAGGATTTCACCCTGGTCTACATAGTGAGTTCCAGGGCAGCCAGGGATACTTAAAAAGAACTTGTCTTTAAAAAGCAGTGTTCAAAAACATATAATAATGAGACAAACACGGAAAACCATGGAAATAATAAACACAGATTCTAAAGAACTGTGAAAAGCTAAATCAATATGATTAAGAACAACCAAAAATGTAGGAAAAAAACCAAATAGAAGGGAGTAGAAGGTGAGATTTGCAGCAGGGAGAGAAGATGAACAGATAAGTCAAGGAAGCTGAAATGGGATCGTCCTTGGGATAATTTAAAATACTAAGTAGTTCAGAACTGACAGACAAAGCTATAGAGAAAAACAGTCCTGACCACCACCACCCCCAAAATTAGAAACCTAAAGTTTTGTATAGGAAAATTTTAGCAAGAGAAGCAAAAATAATTATTCTACAATAAAACCTTAAATTTCAAGAATAAAGCAAAAATCCAAGAAGCACCCTAGAAGGAAAATAATTAAGACATTAGCCTAAGCCTTCTCTTTTGCGAATACAAATGTCAGAAAGTAATTACGCATATAATACCTTCCATTTCAAAACCAATATTTCCCTAATTACTTTTATGCTAGCAAAACTGCCCTTCGTGTCAAAAAAGCAACTGGAATTTAAAAAAAAAAAAAAGGCGATTGGGAGATATTTTGAAATTTGAAAATTCAGAATACATATCACCTTGTTATTTTCTGAAGAAGTCCTAATTTTAATTTAAATACATTCTGTATAATATTTCAGTCCTACTAAAATAGAACTCATTGTTTATCTGACATTCAAATGTGAATGGAACCATGAATTTAATCTGACAACCCTATATATTAGTGAATTATATTGGAGGAAAGAAGATCAAATTAGTTATAACAAAAGAATTTTTAAATAGGTGTGGACTTAGCTACTATGTAGAAATTTCCATGTAGAAGCCAGTATGATGCTATCAAATAGTGAATTCTCAGATAACTCCAGAATAGCAAGACCCCATCAAGGATCCTATTCTGTATGAGTTCCCAGTACATCTGGAGGCTCACAGAAATCCATGTATGTGAAATACCCTGTAGTGGTTTAAATATGTTTGTCCCAGGGAGTGGCACTTTTTGGAAGGGGAGCTTTGTTGGAGTAGGTGTGGCCTTGTTGGATAAAATGTGTCACTGTGGAGTGAGCTTTAAGAGTCTCATCCTAGCTGCCTGGAAACCAGTCCACTCCTAACAGCCTTCAGAAGAAGATGTAGAACTCTCAGCTCCTTCTGCACCTGCCTGCCTAGATGCTGCCACGCTCCTGCCTTGATGATAATGGACTAAACCTCTAAACCTGCACACCAGCCACAACTAAATGTTGTCCTTTTAAGAGCTGCTGTGGTCATGGTGCCTCTTCACAGCAATAAAACCCTAAGACATAAAAGAAAAATGAGTATCACACAGACACACAAACACACACAGAAGAGAGAGAGGAAGTAATTAATGAAGGAAAGAAAGAAAGAAAGAAAGAAAGAAAGAAAGAAAGAAAGAAAGAAAGAAAGAAAGAAAGAAAGAAAGAAAGAAGGAAGGAAGGAAGGAAGGAAGGAAGGAAGGAAGGAAGGAAGGAAGGAAGGAAGGAAGGAAGGAAAGAAAGAAAGAAAGAAAGAAAGAAAGAAAGAAAGAAAGAAAGAAAGAAAGAAAGAAAGAAAGAAAGAAAGAAAGAAAGAAAGAAAGAAAGAAAGAAAGAAAGAAAAAGAAAGAAGAGAAAGAAAGAGGAAACCTGTGGAGGTCAGAGTCCATTATATGTTCTTGATCAACTACTCCTAAACATGAGACTTGTCCTGGAGTGGATTATATATCCATTTTCACTGTTGCAGAGAAAACGGATTTTCTCTTTTCCAGCAGTTATAAGTGACACTTTAGTTGTTAGCTTTTACCCTGGTGGCTAGGTTTTCATTCATATTCATTCATTCAGTCATTTTTTTACAATATAACAAAATAAAATATGCTGGTCTAAAGGAGAAAAAAGGCAAGCAATAACAAAGTGACATTCCGCTATCCTCACAGGTCAGTGTCAAGTTCAGCCATCACCGTAGCTTCCTCCCGCAGTACATGGCAACAAAGACAGAGACACACAGCCGGACATTATGTAGAGAGTGAGAGAGACCCAGTAACGCTCAGTCCTAGATGGGATGGATTTTTTCCATTAAATCCCTCCCCTCAGAGCCCCTGAGATCATAATAGCTACATTTGCCCTGGGTCTACAGCCCCTGACTAATAAGTTCCTCCTTCTGTCTCCAGTAGGGATTAAGTTTGGCTCTATCTCTTCTTCCTGATATCTCCTTTCCTCTGGCTTTGAGCTTCTTTCTTCCCAGCATACACTGAAGCAGTATCCTCAGAGGATTTAATAAGCAACAGGAGATAGAGACAAGCACCAACTCCAGCTAACCACTGCAGTAAACTCATATCGTAGCAAAACCGGTGTCAACCATGCTGGCGACGACTAGAGACTAGAACACACTAAACTAAGACAGTGAACTGAACTGAACTCCAAGTGCACCACTATAATTAATATAAAGGGTTTTTAGCACTCACATTTTATTGTGTGATAAATTTAAGCTCTGAAATTACTTAATTCTATTCTAGTTCATTCAAGTAAAAAAGACATTTCTGTTTTCGAGTGTTGAGGGTAGGGTACACATGAATTTTGCCTACAGGGTGCAGAAGAAGGTGTTGGATTCCCTAAAGCTGGACCAACAGGTAGTAGCTTCCTGATGTGGGGACTAGGAATCAAGCACAGGTCTTCTACAATATTCACTTTTAACTGTTCAGCCATATCTTCAATCTCCACTGTGGTGTGTTTAGAAAAGTTATATTAAAATCATCACTTTCAATTTTTAGGGTTTTTTTTTAAATATTTTTATTTTCTATATTCTTTGTTTACATTCCAAATGATTTCCCCTTTCCCGAATCCCCCCTCCCCATATGAAGTCAATAAAAGTCAAGAAAATCAAATGCTTTCTATAATATATGGCACCCTGCTAATTGATTAGAAAATGATGATCTAGAACCACTCTAAAATTCTGAAGTGCTTTTTGATTCTTAATGTGCTCCACATATACTGATCACCTAGGTTTTCTTTTGGGGGGGATTGAGTATTCTAAGACCCTTCAAGATATGAAATATATTTACTGCCATACATATGTCTTTGAATTGCTAGCTTACTATCAAAACCTATATATGCATGTATATACATATATATATATATCATGTTCAATGTTGATAAAGGGGTTCTCAATTTCTCAATTTTCCAGCCTACTCCAGCTCTTAGCACGTGGTTAAAGAAAAGGTTTACAAAGTATGAATTCGTTAAGGATGAAATTAAGAATTCAGCAATTAAGAATTCAGAATTAAGAACTACAGTCAGCCATGCTTCTGAAGCTAGCTCTTTTTAACCCTGATGTGCCCTCTTTCTGCCCCTTCCGAGTAACCTCGCTTGCTGAGACCATAATTATCACAGAATTCGAGACATCACTGCTGTATCTGTGTGTGGAGCGGTCCACTTTTCTCGCCTTTCTATGGCTCGTGCCTCTGCCTTCATATGTCTACATTCTCAATCCTATTCTGTCAGGTTCAATGAACTACCGGTGGCCACACTATTGGAAGCCATGACCTGCTTGGTTTCCCCTTTCCTTTATGACTGCCAAATGGAAAAAGAAAGAAAATAAAAACAAACAAATGAAAAAAAAACACAAAATCAGGGAAGAGAAACTCCAGAAGCCATTTGAGAGGGGCATAAATTGGGGGATGATCTACTACAAAAGTGGGGAAGAAACATTAGCATACAGAGATGCAGTCGTCTCTCTGAGAACTCCCCTCACCTTTCAGTGGCTGCTATGCCATGCTGGTGCCCACAAGGCCCTTCAACACTGGCTAGCTTATGAAGCCACTCCATAACCCTAATTTTGGATTGTTCTCTGGGTTCTATCACGTTACCCCTCACTGCCCTCATACAGCCAGATGCCTGCCGAAAGTTTGACACTGAACAACCTTTACAGAAAAGGAGCAAATGTCAACTCTGTCATCTAAAGCTTTTAATTTTAGAAAAGTTTTCATTCGAAGGACTACTGGAAATGTGCATTTCCTGTCTCAACTTCATAGGTGTATCTACCTATGGCCTTCAAAATTATAAGTCAGAGCATTGCCTGCAGTCCTTTGTCTATGGTTGAGACCACATGAGCTTTCTCCCTTCCTTGTAAGCATGTTTACTGGTATGGTCCATGTTGAGACAATATTTGGGCACTCATGCTGGTATGACTTTCTCTTTTTCTCTGACACTTAAAATCTTTCTGCTCCCTCTACTTCAAGGATCCATGAGCCTTAGGAAACGGATCTGTGTTATAGATGTATGAGTTAGGACTGGACTTTTATATTACAATGTCAAAAAATAAAGTTATTTAAAAATATATATGCCTCACAATACCAAATAAGAAAGATCAACAAAAAAAAAAAAGCAAGCTTCCTTCATTGCACTATCTCACTATGCTGAAAGCATCTATTGATTGGTCATAGTATTTACAGAAAGAAATCTGCATGCCCAGGGCAATATCACAAGTTAAAGTATGAAGAAATTTCAGAATAAACCTTGGTGTTGAACAAGAAAACTATAGTTTGTCACAAAGACTCTGAAAAAACTCAGAAATTTTAGAATTTTTGAAATGCCATAGTTGGTCTGCTAATGTAAATTATGGGATATAACTCAAACCAAATCTTCCTCTCAGTATCAAAGTAGCCCTTAATAGCATAACTTTAAGAAGAAAATGAGAGAGGCTCTGATCACGTAGCCATGTAATGCCTGAAACTCACTCTGTAGGCCAGGCTGGCCTTGAACTTAGAACACAGTCTGCCTCTACCTCCTGAGTGCTGGGATCAAAGGCATGCATCTCTGATCGCAACTCCCGGGTATCATTTCAATCTAAATTATAGTATGACTGTGATAGTTGCTCATTCCAGAATACTGTCCTAGGCATAGATGTAACCAACTTTTACACAGAAAATGTATTCACTCTTTTGATCATATTTCAAACAATCAAACAAAATCCATAGAGTTCTTCAAGAATAACAGCTTTTCTTTTCAGTTTCTCAACAAAAAAGAAAGAATCACTTAAGATTAGGAAACAGTGATGAGATAAAGTATAAAGAAATTCCAGTTTTGTTTTAGAACATGGACAAATCAAGGAAAATGCTTTGTACATTTAAAAAAATTTATGAAAGTATTTGGGTAGAGATTAGACTCCTGGCTTAGGTAAAATATCACTTGATAAGACTTTATGAAGTATCAATAAATAAAAGTTCTTACAAGGGCCCTACTCTAATGAATTTCTTTGTTATTATGACTAAACATTGACCAAAGCAATTTGGGGAGAGAAGGATTTACTTCAACATACTGCTGAAGGGAAGTCAGAGCAGAAACTAAGGGCAGGCACCTGGAGGCAGGAATTGATGCAGATATCATGGAGAAAGGATGCAAACTGGATTGCTCCTGATGGCTTGTTCAGCCCACTTCCTATACCACCCAGAACCACCTGTCCAACGGTAACACTGCGCAAGTAGGGCTAGAGCCTCCCATATCCATCATTGATCAAGAGTGACACCACAGACTTATTTTCAGGCCAATCTGATGAAGGCATTTTCGTAATCGAGGGTCCCTTTTCCCAGATACCTCCAACTTATGTCAAGTTGGCAAAAAGTAACCTGTCTGGGTCCCCCATTTGCTATTGCAAACTCCAAGTGACTCTAGACAAAGTGAACTTGAAACCTCTTACAAGCCACTGGTAGACGTCAGACTTCCGTATGTCCCAAGCTTTCTGTCCTGCCTTTCAGAAAGAATGCTAGGCTCCAGGTTTTCTCACATCTACAATACACACAAAGATTCCTTCATACTGGTTTTCAGGAATGATGTGTAGATTAGATGAATAATAGAACAGCAGGTTCATTTTATTTGCACTGACTACAGCACGCGGAAGTAAAATAAGCAAGAGTGAAATCGAACCTAGCCATGGGAATTCCTGTAACATTGATTGTCCTTCATCGATTCTCTTCTACAGGAAAATCATGGCATAAAAGAGACAATAAGCCAAAAACCAAACTCCGTTTGGCCATGCGAAATTGTCATAATAACTATATGGTTACTTAGCTTAATAAGGTTCTCTGAATGTATAATGTATATGCCAACTGAGGAAAATAGATTATGATTTGCTGAATCAAGGCATAAAGGCTTTATGCAGAAAACTGGTGTCCTATGTTTCTGAAGTGAATGACAGAGGAACATGGGGATTATCAGGAAACAGAGGCTTGATTTTTTTTTTTTTTGTTTTTTCAAAAGCAGCAAGCATATATTTAGGCCTCCACGTGGTTTAATTAATTGATGTAAGGTAAAGAAAATTAGTAGCCCTGATGCAGACAGTTTGAAGTCTGACAGTACAGAAGCATGTAGGTTACATGATCTACGGCATAGCTGCATTGCCCTGAACACAGACTCTGAAAAGAAGTTAGAAAAAAATAAGCATGTGTCCCTGACCTTAGGAAGAGCCCTTTCTAGGACATTCATTGTTTCAATTCTCTTCGTGTATGATTTACTTAACATCTTCCTGCTTTCTGGAGCATAAAAAAAAGGGACTTTTTTCTTCAAAGACAGAGAAAAGTTGAACTATTGAGATGCAATCTGCTATGGATAATATATAAAAAGAAGCGCTAAATATGCCATAGGCTCCCCCACAATTCTTCAAGAGTGCGCTGTGATTTATAATGACTTCAGAGGTAGGCTCAGAAGATGAAGGACTGCACCACAGGTGGAGGAGGTATAGACAGTTACAGAGAGAGGGCCGAAGGGAGCACCGTTCTCATGTACATTTTGTATTCCACTGTTCTTGCAGGAATGGGGCTAGGCGATAAAGACGTGCAGAATGTCTCTGTAGTGGGAAAGTTTGAGAATTGGATTAGTTGTAGTCACCTAATCTAATCTCTCCCTACAGACAGTAAGTGATTCAAAGGCATAACTTCCCAGCACCCCAAGCCTCCAGTGGCATAGCATTCTCTAGCACTGACAGGCCCAAAGTTTGGGATAGACGAGATTATGAGAGAGGGCTAACCTTCTAGTCAATCAATATCTGCTTCCCTAGAGCTTTGTTCCTTTGGCTTATTCCCTAGGACTTCCTCTCAATTGCTGGGGAAAGTATTGAACGGGACAGGGTCAGAAGCTTCCCTCTGCAATGATCGCCTGGGAAGCACTTGTTGCTGAGTCGCCAAGGAATCACCTAATTGCATTGCTCTCTGTGTGAAGTGGTTGCCCCAAGTCTAAGAACAGTGGTTTATAGTGCAGCCTTGCCTGACCCATCAAGCTTCAAAGAGGGTCTTGGCAAGACCATTCTGGGTAATTCTGTTTTGACACTTGAATTATCAGCACTTTCTCTTCTAAGTATCGGCAGAGCATCTTTTCCAGAATTTGTCTGAAAATTAAAGTAGGGTGCCAAGTTTCACCCCGTGCTTACCAAAATGGATAAAGGTCAAGTAGCAATGTATTTAGAAAGTTCTACCTAATTGTGGCATGTCTCTAACAAAGGCAAGAAACAACAAAACTGATTCAAGTTTTAATATATCTGCGTGGGACAAAAGCTTTTTACAAACCATTTACATTTTTAAAAATGATTTAGCACATCTTTAAAAAAAAAAAAAAAAGATTGGCCAGTAAGACAGCTCAGTGAGTAAAGGAACAAGCCTTATGAATTCAGTGAGTTCTCTTCCTCTTCCTGCACCCAACAGAGACTCTGTAAATACAGAGTCTCTGGCATTCATAAAAGACCCACACTCAAACACACACACACACACACATACACACACACACACCCTAAAAACTATAAATAATAATAATAATAAATAATAATAATACTGTCACAACAAAACTTCAGTAATCTGGAAGTCCAATGTTTTCAGAACCTGTGCTTAGGTGAATTCCCATGGAGTTCTTTTTCTTTCAAGTTTCTCCTTTGACTGGCTGCAGTGTCTGTTACTTCTCTCTAAACTTCTCTTTTTTTAGACTATAGAATCCTGTTCCCATAGTTAGAAATACTTGAAAATGTATTTGGCTTTCCAATCTCTGGTAGTGTGATCCATTACTGACATTATAATACCATGAAGTCCTAAATATGTTCTGAACATTTTCTGCCCTATAAAGAAAGATTAGATTAGGTGACCACTGCTCCTTAAACGGTTATCACTGGGATTCCCCTCATTTTTATTTCAATAAAATTCTCCCCCATGGCTTAAAACACCCCAAAGCTTTCCCAAATCTCTATTTCCGACTCTGACTACTTCTATAAGCCCTGGACTAATGAGTCTAAATTCTCATGCTCAATGCTCCTCCCTACGCCCTGCCTTCAGACAATGCTTGCCTCTTCACAGATAGCTCTGGCCTCACATATTTGCCACAGATAGATTTTAATCTGTTCTTCATAACATGATGAGAACATTCACTCGCAGGTTTTAATTGACTGATACTTAACTCGCTGTACTATATCTGCTCTGTGGATGCAGATGGCTTATCCCTAAGCCACAAGTTCTATAAAGACAAGAACTGTGATATATCCATCTTTATATTACTAGAACTTAGAGCAATGCACGAATTACTCTAGAGCTAAGTAAAATATTAGTCTGAATGGCACAGAATATGAAATCAGTTTCTCGTGAGATGGTTGAGGTACTGGTGCTTAAAAGTCAATCACTGAATATACATATATATATATATATATATATATATATATATATATATATATATATATATATATATATATATATATATCAAGTGCTTTTTCATAAAAATACTTGGTGTGCATGCTTACAGAGCATGCATGGTTTATTTCATCAATGGTCTGTGCTTAATGCCCCCTAGGTCCCCTAAGGCTCGGTAATCTTTGAAAGCACTGCGCCAAAGTTAAAATCCTAGCAAGTACTCACAGATAACGACAAAGCTAGACCCCAATCTTTCTCTCAGAGTAGCCAACGACCATGCTGTTCTAGTTAAACTAAATGCTTGTCAGCCTTCACATGATTACTGAGTGATACATTCTGCACACCATGAAAGGAAGTTATATCAATACAGTGTTGCATACATCTCGAAGTAAAACCAGGACCAAGTACCATTTCAACATAAATTAATATGATGAAATGCATGTTCAGCAACATTTTTGTACTGCTTAAACTCTTAGAGTCAAATTCTTTGTGCGTTTGTTTAGTATGGTCTAAGTATCAATAGTGATGTCACGGTGAGAATTATAGTAGTTTATAGGGAACTGTGGGTCCTTGTGGAGTCTCTTATGTATGGGGGCAGGCTGGAGAGGTGGGATTAAACAGTAGATGCTGAAATTCTAAAAATAGAAAGAGGACATATTTTCCAAGAGAAAGAACAAAAATAAAGACTTGTGATGAGAAAGGTAAGAGAGGACAAGAAAACACAGGGAGCACAGGGCTCTTGTGTAAATGGATCTTATGTGACAGTCATGAATGTGTTTAAGCCAAAAAACACGTGAGAGTAAAGATTCATCTGAGAGGTAGGTAGACATGGGAGGAATATTATACCTTAATTAAGTAAAACAACCAACATTGTACAACAATGGCTCCTTATGGGTGGAGGCCGCACACATAGGCACACCGGATACCAAAGGAATAGTGGTCTAATACTGAATCATTCTTTTAAGAGGCAAAGTCTCACTAGCATCCAACCAATGGACAAAAGCTGGGGATCCCCTGTGGTTGAATTGGGGAAAAGGATGAGGGTGACTCTGTAGGAGGACCAGCAATCTCAACTGACCTAGACCCCAAGATCTCTCAGACATTGGACTACAAACTGGGCAGCATACACCAGCTGATATGGGCACCCAACACATATACAGCAGAGGACTGCCTAGTCTGGCCTCGGTGAGAGGCAATGAACCTAACCTCAAGAGACTTGAGGTCCCAGGAAGTGGGGAGGCCTGGTGGGATGGGGGCAAGGTGGGAGGTAGGGAGGAGATATGGGATGGGGAGTGGTTAAAGGGCATACCAGGAGGGGGATGAAGTTGGGACTATAAAAAAGGATCAAAGAATAAAAATAAATAATTTTTTTTAAAAAAAAGTGAAATCTCTATGGTGAGTTCATTAGCATTCTTTTTTATTAGATATATGCTTTATTTACATTTCAAATATTGTCCCCTTTCCTGATTCTGCCCCCCCTCAAAAATCCCCTAACCCACCCACCTGCCCTGCTCACTAATACACCCACTCCCACTTCCCTGTCCTGACATTCCCCTATAGTGGGGCATCAAGCCTTCTCAGGACCAAGTGCCTCTCCTCCCTTTGATGTCCAAAAAGGCCGTCCTCTGCTGCATATGCATCTGGAGCTCGAGAAAGGACCCAAGGAGCTGAACGGGTTTGCAACACCATAGGAGGAACAACAATATGAACCACCCAGTACCATCCGCATTCTTTCTAACGAACCCTCTGTCGTCTGCAGGAGGGACAGTTTGCTGCTATGAAGGACAGAAGTCGGTTTATGGCTCCTGGACTGTTCCCAGTTCCATTTCAGAGATCTGCAATGATGGTACCTAAAACTTACCATCACAAACATTTTCTTTGAATAAATACATACTTCAATAACATAAAAATGAACTGTTTATCAAGGCAGAGGATGAGCATGATTTTTGTGAGTGCAAAATACACTTTTTAAATAAAAATATTTATAATGTAAGATCAGCAATATCAGATAGGACAGTAAGAAAAGGCAAACCCATGTATATAATTAGAGGAAGTATTTCTTTCATCTTTCTTCATTCTTGCAGTAGTTAAGTGCACACGAAAGATTCTTTGAAGTCAGTGAGCACTGTCTACTGACTTCGGAGGACATAATGTTAAGGACAATTCAAAAAGAGTTTTATGTTCTAAAATGTAGATGAACATCTTAACCATTAACAAAGTACAAGACCATAAGTAAAAGTAACAGTGAGGTTTAAAAAAAAAAAGTGAGTTTCGATACACATTTACAAGGACTTGGATTTTAAATGCTATGGCATTTCTGAGAAGCTCCTCGGGGCATTGGTATAATTAAATAATTAAAATGGTAATTACGGACAACAGCAATATTTTCCATTGTAGACAAATGAAATAGCTGGCAGCATAAATGGAAATGGATGTGAAGATTGTATTTTAAAGGCTAGCATCATGCTCTAAGAATACGAGAAAGGGGAGCTTTGACAAACTACTCAGTGTGCACACAACAAACAACACTAACAAACACGAACACACAAACACAAACAGAGAACTTTCTACTTAAGAGTGCCTCCAGATGAACCTGGGTGCAGTCAGCCTGTGACATTAGGTTATTCTGTTGTCGAACAGGCAGGGTCTCTTTATGTAGTCTGGGCACTTGCTGTGTAGACCAGGCTAGCATCAAACTCACAGAGATTCCCCTCCCTTTGACTCCAAGATGCTAGTACGAAAGGTGTGCATCAGCACTCCTGGCTCTTGCTAGTTTGGAACCAGTGGAAGGATATTCTTTTTTTTAAATATATTTTTTATTTTCTATATTCTTTGTTTACAATCCAAAAGCTTTCCCCTTTCCCAGTTCCCCCCTCCCCATATGTCCCATAAGTCTTCTTCTCTCCATCCATTCTCCTATCTTCCCCTCCCCCTCCCTTTTCTCTGTCTTGGTACTCCCCTACGATGCTGGATCAAGCCTTTCCAGGATTAGGGCCCTCTTCTTCCTTCTTCATGGGAATCATTTGATATGCTAATTGGATCTTCAGTACTCAGAGCTTCAGGGCTAATTAATATCCACTTACCAATGATTGCATTCCATGTGTATTCTTTTGTGATTGCGTTACCGCGCTTAGGATGATATTTTCCAGTTCCATCCATTTGCCTAAAAAAAATCATGAATTCATTGTTTTTAATTGCTGAATAGTACTCCATTGTGTATATATACCACATATTCTTAACCAGCAGCTTGTAGTTAAGTTACAACTTCCAAGTTCCATGATGAACCCCTGACACAGAGTGAGAAGTCTGATTCCACTCCACTACCTTCTGCTCCATTCTAAATGTTTCCGATTCTGGAGAGATTGGACTAAGTCCTTCCAATCAGCCCTTTCTCATAGACTCATGACACTTTGCCTTCTTCTGTGGTTTTAGTATATCTTCCAAAGATGGTTTTAGTGAGTATATCTTCCAAAGATGTACATGTTAGAGACTTCATCCACAAAAACTCTTGAATATGACACAAAGGACACTCCTAAACTCCTTCCTGGGTGGGACTGCAAGACTCCAGTCTTTCTGTCTCTGCCTCCTGGCTTGAAATTATGCACTCTTGCTCAGTCATGCACCTCTATCCCGACGGGTTAGCCTCACCAAGTGCCCAAAGGATGCGTCTGGAGCTTCCAAAACTGTGAACTTAGTAAGTGTTTCCTTTTTATGCACTAAACCCCAGGCATCGCATTCTATGAGCACGAAGCTGGCTAGCACACCTTCCAAAAGGGACAGGCACCTTTTTCCAATCTATTTGTCACCATCCAAGGTTCCACCACCATTCAGTACTCACTGTGTCTGTCCAGGTGAGCTATGTGCACAGGTTGAAACCATTTCAGAAGCAGTATAGCACAAGTCCCTTAGGATTTGCAGTGAACATTAAAGAGTGATATTGCCATGGATATATACATGGGAGAGGTACTGACGTTAAATCCCTAGCCCACTGTCATTTCCTTTTATAACAACCTGGCTGTTGAACAAATTGCTCTAACGACTGTATGCCTTGAACAGAGCATATATGAGCTTAGTGGGAGTTGTGGCTCATTGACTTTACTGAGAGAGTATGACTCCAGTACTTCGAGTTTTATAGGGTGATGAGTTAGGTTGGGTTAAAGCAAACCTTAGAGTATAATTTGATTGGTTTTTCCTCCATCAGTGATGGATGCTTGATAATCATTTTCTGCCTATTATGTCAATAAATCAGCAGCAATTCCATTTTAATCTGTAAATAAAGTTAAATCAAAGCTATGAGGATATTACTTGTGTGCATTAGCTACTTAGAGGTGTCATTACTGTCTGTGGCTATTGAGCCAAATGCAGTCGTTTGAGTTTTTAAGTTTCATATTTAAAGAACCTGAGACACATTTGCTGAATGTTCTTACAAGAAATACTATGCACCAAGAAAGCTGTACCAGTCCTAAAGTGCAAACATAATTCATAGGACTTCAAAACAAATTAATATTTCTACTTCCTCGTACAAAATGATATCTTTGGGTTGTCAGTTGGCATGCGGGGGACACAATAAAGGCTAGAGTCAAATGCTCCTCATGGAGAAGAGGGAAAATGGGTCAAGATTCCCATCCCAGCTCTGGAATTAAAGACAGAAAAATAAAACTCCATTCCAATCTGTCAACCTGCCGCGCTCACAGCAGGTTCCCATCACAGGCCGTATGAGGACACCTAGGGTATTGCGGGCGCTCAGTGGTATCAGGGAAGTATATGACCCAGGACACATGTGACAAGTCACTCCAGGCTCCAACACGGACATAGTGGGCCATGTCTACATGAATGTGAATCACAGGAGGATGGGTGAGCCTGAATGTCAGCCCAGAAGGCGGGAAAAGTTAGCCATACCTCTGCAAGAATAGCCATTAGCAAAGACGGGAGGACACTCCATTGAGCTCTGTTTGTGTGGGTGGATCAATTCTTCTGCCTCCTGTGACTGAAAACAGCTAAGGAAATATCAGAGCATCATTATATACCAGTTGTGTTTGACTCACCACAGGTCTGGGTCCAGCTACTGAGAGGTAAACAGTCTAGAATGGTAAATATGTTCTAAAAGCTGGGTTATAGAAACACACATTTGTGTGCATGAGTGCATCCACGTGCATGTCCATACCTTCATGTGCGTGTGTGCACAAACACACACACACACACACACATATTCTGAATAGAGATATTCTGTCCCAAGGATTTAAAAAGCTAACAAGAATCACTCATATCATTTGTAAATGCCCAAACCCAACACATTTCAGCTCCACAGTCAACTTGGTCAAGGCTTCACATGAATCTGAGGATATTGATGAGACAAGAAACTTTCATAAAAAAAAAAGTATGGGCAGACATTGAATTTTGAAAAGAAATATACTTCTCTTGTGTATTGTTAAAATTGTGTGCTGTCACTGCCATCCTACTTCAAGGTAATTATTTAAATTACCAATCTTATCTTTTTATATATATCTGGTTCTATCCTGAAGAAAAACAGACAGAAACAGATCTCACTACCAATATGCTGGCCCCACGTGTTGACATTACAACAATGTCATGGCCAATACCAATGTCATCATCAATACTAACATCACCCATGTCAAATTCCATCACTGAGACAACAAATGAATGAGTATAGACTCATGTACAATATCCATATATGGAAAACAGAGCACCTCAAAGAATCAAGGTTTAAACCTAAAAGATGTGTGTGTGTGTGTGAGTCTATGTATATGCATCTCTGCCTGTGTGTGTGTGTCTGTCTGCCTATGTGTATTTGACTTTCTATGTCTATATGTATCTCTGTGTCTCTGTATGTATCTGTATGTGCCAGTGAGTATGTGTGTGTGTGTGTTTCTGTGTGTAGGAGTCCCTGTGTGTCTCTGTATATATCTTTGAATTTCTATGTGTGTCTGTGTGTGTTTATGAGTCTGTGTATATGTATGTCTACATGTATCTGTGTCTCTGTATATATCTTTGAATTTCTATGTGTGTCTGTATGTGTTTATGAGTCTGTGTGTATGTATGTCTACATGTATCTGTGTCTCTGTATGTGTGTATCTCTGTGTGCCAGTATATGTGTGTGTCTCTGTGTGTCTGTGTGTGTGCATTTATATGTGCATGTATGTTTCTCTGTGTATCTGTGCATGCCTATGTGTGTGTGCCTGTGCCTGTACATGTGCAAGTGCCTGTGCCTGTGCCTGTGCACGTGCGAGTGCCTGTGTGTGTGCGTGTGCCTGTGCGTGTGCCTGTGTGTGTGTGTGTGCATGTGCACTTGTGTGCACGTGTGTGTGTGTGTGTGTGTGTGTGTGTGTGTGTGTGTGTGTGTGTACAAAGGAAAGAGCATTGCAGATTAACGACTAAACCAATTATAAGATTCAAGTGGCTCATTCTGTGGTGCTCAGGTCAGGGTACCAGAAGTAGTTGCATTCAGCTTTCTCCCACAGAGATTCCAGGAGCAGCTGCTACTCAATTCAAGTGCACACTCCCTTATAAGCATAATCTTGTGAGTTTTAAGCAAAATAGCCAATGTGCCAAAGCAGTGTTTTCAAGATCAAATTAAAAATCGTCTCATGAGAAAAGCCTTGTGCAGAAGCCTCTAGGATTCTAAAGGCCGCATTAAGACATGATTTGGTCCTAGTTTCCATCAGATACATTCCGTTTCACAGATGAGGCACAATGCTAAGATCTAATGATGTTTTAAGGCACCAGCAGGCTAATTCCAACTCCTCGTTCTTCATATATCAGGAGAAAGAAAGGAAGCAGAAAGAATGGTAGAACTGGTTTTCTGCCCCAGCCCCTCAGCAAAACATATTCAAGGACTGTGTGTTGGGTGTTTGCCAAGTGTCAGACTCTGTGTCAAACACAATTAGCACTTCTCCTCCACCCAGCTACAGCCTCAGTCCTCTGCCAAGCCCATCCCCACACACTCACTGCTCCACCACCCCACACTGTGGGGAAATATCCCATTTGTGAAGAGAAAGTGGGCCTTCTTTCCACATATGATAATGTTCAGTTAACTTGCATGTTAATTTTGCCAGAAAACTCCATAGCTTGAACTAATTTTGGAAGACTGGTATTTAACAAAACCCTTTCTATTTTGCTTATCTGGCGTTCCTACCCCTTAAGAGCAGCTACAGCTTAGACTTAAAATCTTCCATTCTCCTTCCTGGGAAAAGCGCCATCTAAAAAGAATCAATATACAATCTCCTTTCAGGGCAAAGAATATGATAATGCCCTCTGATTCATGACACTAGCCACCAATCTTTGTCAAACCTGGAACATTAACAAAAGTGGAAATGTCATATTCCATCTGCAGGACTGGACAAACTGGGGGAGCGCTTCCATTTCTTTTTGCATTAGGTGAGTTGATTCCATCCCAATATAAGAATGTTAATGAGTAAAAGACACTGAGCCCTCCAGTGTGGATCTCTGGGGCCCAGATGAGTCGGTGCCATGATTACAACAGTTGCCTGTTTACTGTTATACTTCAAACAAGCAATAGCATTGAATTATTGGCTGAATTAAGGGTCTACAGCATAATTATTTCCAGAGTGTTGGGATTTAAATATTGGAAGGGGTTGTAGAGAGCTCTTTCTCTACTTGTGGTCTATCTATTAACAGATGCACATATAGCACATATATGCTGAAAACATAGCATCATTAGAGATTGCCACTATTATTCGCTATTTTCCCTTTTGTTTTTTTCTTATTTCATTTTAATTTAGTGTATACATATATAAATACACACACATACAACACACACACACATGAAAGTAGAGACAGAGGACTACTTACACGAGTCAGTTCTCTCCTTCCACTATATGGGTCTCAGAGATCAAACTCAGGTTATCAAGCTTGGTGGCAGAAGCCTTTGCTCACTAAGTCACCTCAATGATCTGACCCTTTTCTTTATATGAACTTGAACTTACATGTAGGCCAAACTGGCTTGGAACTCATCATATTGACCTTGAACTTCCGAGCCGACCTCCCAAGTACGATGATTCAGACATATGCCATCGAGGCTGGTTTCCTTGCTGCTAATGATCAAACCAAAGACCCCCGGACGCTACAAAAGCAGTCTAGCAACTGAACTGTATCTCCACAGCAGTGCTTATAGTAGTCAGCCCTAGGGAGGTGCTATGGACTGGGAATTTGAAATTTTCTGTTATATCCCTAGTATTAAATATTTTGCCATGACGACAAAGTACTTTGTAACTGAAAACAAATATATAAGTGATTCAAATCTGATTTTATTTACTTTCTTCTCACTTATCCTTATTTTACCTAATAAGAACCCTCATGAAACACAGATAAAATTCAATTTTTGAAGGTATCGAGTTACTCTCACTCTTGGCTTCTTTGTAAGCGACTGTCCATTCCCTGCCCAAGGGCGGTCAGTTCTTCATGAGCCTCTTATGTTTCTGTAAGTTTTGTCAGCAGAAATACCAACTGTCTTTGTACCAGAGAATTTCTTGTAACATGTTTGTATAGCAATGTCTTGAGAGAAAAAATTATTTCTCCCGGTGGAACAAAAGGCAGGTGACAGCCTTACTACCTATTACAGACACTTCCCATTCCCTGCTTCCACTTGCGCCTCACTTAAAGCAACCCACCAGACATGCAGCTGCAACCGGGGCCACTTTACATACCCCTGTGGTGACTGTGGGCTCGGGAACAGGTGTTGGGTGATCTATAGATCTGGGTACAACCATTGCTGTTGGTAACAAACTTCTTTGTCTCTCACCCAGGAGTTTCTCGCCTTCTGCAAGCATCCATGAATCTGTCAGCCTAACTAATTAGCTTGTAAGGAATGAAAACATCCAGACCTCATGTAGGGTTTTGCAGGTACTTTATACTGTTCAATGGAAAGATACGTTCTTTTTTCCTTGGGGAAATTATAATCGAAAACATGACATAGAGTATATGTTTGAGATACACAGAACTGAAGAAGCTTAAAACCTCATTGAGTACTTTAAAAACAAATTTAAAAAAAAATGAATCAGAATTGTTACTGTGAGTCATCTAGAGTAAAACACAACCATCGTTGGCTGTGTTGAGGGAGCAGGGAGCAGCCTAAGATTACCTAAGATGAATTTTTCTTTCAGTTACTTAAGACAAACTAGAAGGGCTTTAGAGATGGCAATGATTTTTTTTAAAGTAGAAGATACTTTTTTTTCCTATATTCTTTGTTTACATTCCAAATGATTTTCTCTTTCCCGGTTCCCCCCTCCCCATAAGTCCCATAAGCCCTCTTCCCTCCACCCATTCCCCAATCAACCCCCTCCTACTCCTCTGTCCTGGCAATCTCCTACAATGCTGGATCAAGCCTTTCCAGGACCAGGGCCCTCTCCTTCCTTCTTGTGAATGATTTGATATGTGAGTTGTGTCTTGGGTCTTCAGAGCTTCTGGGCTAATATCCACTTATCAGTGACTGCATTCCATGTGTGTTCTTTTGTGACTGGGTTACCTCACTTAGGATGATTCCAGTTCCAATCATTTGCCTAAGAATTTCATGAATTCATTGTTTTTAATTGCTGAGTAGTATTCCATTGTGTAAGTATACCACATTTTCTGTATCCATTCCTCCGTTGAGGGACATCTGGGTTCTTTACTACCTGTAATTCAAAAGCTCCTGAGCATCTTTCCTTCTATAACTGTCTGTGGGGTGCTGATGAAACGCATCCTTA
Source organism: Apodemus sylvaticus (assembly GCF_947179515.1). NCBI lineage: Eukaryota > Metazoa > Chordata > Mammalia > Rodentia > Muridae > Apodemus > Apodemus sylvaticus. The sequence continues at coordinate 29,934,510 of NC_067487.1, forward strand.
AAAGCTGTTTCTCACCTCCTGAAACACCCATCACCTCCATCTTACCTACCTATGCCTGCTCCTAGGGTGTCATCTGAAGCCACCCCCAGGCTCCGTCTGAGGGGTTGGGGCCATTTCAGCAGGCTTCTTCCAATGACTTGGAAGACTCAAAGTTTCAATTAAACTTTGGCCCTGCTGAGTCATTGCCTTCTTCAGCCAGCATTTGGAGCAACTCAGATTTCTTAATCTAATTGAACACTTAATATACAGCCATAAATTAATCACATTGAAATGGTGCTAATTATTTCATTAGCTCCGAGCCAATCCAATCTAAATCACAACTTATTAAAGCTCAATGCTGTTTCGTCTTAACTTGAACTATTGATTAAAATATGCTATAAATTACATATGCAGATAAATAAAGATTACATTTCTGTCTACTTTTCTGAAACTTCAAGGACATTATGCAGGGGCCGTGTGTGTTTCTGGTCCCTTTTAATTTTCTGCAGCTGCAGAGAATACAGCAGTAACTGTAGCTCATAGCCACATGAAAAAAGTAGGGTCAGAACCAATTTTCATCCCACTGGTCTCGCAGCAGACTGACAAGTAGAAAGGTTCTTTGCTCTTTCTTTTTTTTTCTCCTTTCCCTTGAACATCTTGACAGGCAGGCTGGTAGATAATCCTGTCCAGAGTTAATGTGCAGTAACAGGACTGAGGGAAACTGGCTTAGGAGGCTTGCATCTAGGTCGGGACATATCGATGCCATACTTAACGATGTGCTCTCCGTTCACCGCTGTGAAGATAAATGTCTGAACAATGAGCTTAAAAGCAAAAGGGAGCAAGATGATCAGAGATGGGTGACGAATTGTCAAACTGTGGAAAAAGGGCTTTCACCGAAGAGGAAGTTTGCCTTGTGAAGAGGTGCAGAGCAAAGGAGAAATGGACGAAATAATTAGAATGGAAATAATGCTCCTTCCCTGGGCTGTGTGAGCTGGAGAGTACATTCTTAAGGGGAAGCTTGGCTATCTTAACTCATGAAGAGAAGCACTCCTGAGCAACAAGGGTGATAGACTTCATCCTCTTGTGGCCAATAAAATGGGCCAAGAGCTTCCCTTGGTAATTCATTTGACGATTCCTCAGAAAAGGTACTGTACAGAAAGAATCTATAATCACAAAACGCTATTGCAATCTTTTAGCAGCATTTAACCTGATATTTACTCATGTCCAGAGATCCTCCTGCATCTTTGTTTTCCTCATCAAAAGACCTCTCCCACCATTTCTAATTAGGACGATCACGGTTGGATGCCTGCATTTGACGTGTGCTGGCATTTGCGAGTTTGCAGAGGTACCCAATGATGGGATATAAGAATTTAAAGTGAGGATATGCTTCTTCTCTAAAAGCTTAAAAGCTACCATTTATCCACTTGATTTGCCCAAGTGCTATTCTGGAACCTAGAAGCACCAACATCAATACCTTAACAAAAAGTAGATCCTACATTATCCTGACAATATACAAGGCCACTCTACCGAGTTGCAAAAAAAATCATTTTTCTCTTAGTCGATAGTCATATAAACAATGATCTTAAGGTTTTACCCATGTAACGAGTTGGTCAAGGCCATTGTTGGGGTTTGGTGAGCATCTTAATTGCCTCTGGATAGGTCTTGTTGAGCAGAGGCTCTCAATATCAGTGTTTGCTTTTAATGCTGGTGATGTCTTCCAAGCAGATGCATCTCTCTCCCGAACAGATGCATCTTAGAATATAAATTTAACACTACTAATCTGACCAAAGTTCAACATGTGAAGATACTGGAGTGCTCTCTGCAGAGCTATCTTTAGCCACAAGATGGAGGTTGATTGTAAGCTTTGCAAATGCAAGCCAGTATGCTGTGTTCCCCTTTGAGACCTAAACACTAAAAAAACAAAACAAAACAAAACAAAAAAAAACTGTATCTGACCCATACGAGGCACTGTAAATGTATACAGGAATGAAGAAATGAATGAGCCAGTGAGTTAAAGTACCCGTTCATTGTTTTAAGAGCCCCCCCCCTCCCCATTAGCCTTTTACTGGTTAGATGGTTATGCCTAAATCACCTTGGGAGCATTTCAAAACTGGGCATTTCTTTCCTGGAATTCCTCCAAACACCAGCCCTCTGGTTCTGACAACTTCAAATATCTTTAATGATTTCTTTAAAGAGTAATAAAACGGCAGGCTCCTAAAAAGGAGATAACTGTACCATCCCCGCTCGTGAATGGACTTAGCAAGCGTTTAAGGAGCCTTAACATCAATCTTGCACAGCTAGATTTATATTGCATCCACTTTATGAATCTCTTTGGCTTGGATCCTTGAGCCCTTGGGCGGGTTTTCAGGGAGCCCCTTATGTCACACACACACACTGAACGGAGGAGTAGCAGGAAATACCATTCTCCCAGAGGCTGGTGCTCACCTGCTCTGATTATTCTGCCCAGTGAGTAGGACTACGTTGGCAGGTCAGCAGGTACTCTATCGTGCCAACGACAGGGGGAAAAGATATCGAGGTACAGAGGGAGGATGGTAATAGTTTACCTCCAATATACCGAAACACCTCCAAGAACAGAACATATTCTATTAAACCAATGATTATTGCCTTCTGTGTCTTTTATAGTTTAAAAATTGAATATTCATCTGTGCCTTTTAAAGAAATTTAATGAATCTATATTTTATGAGAGATAACGTGACAAAATGAGACAGTAGACTCTTCATTTTTGCCTTTGTAATTGGCAGGCTGGTTTTCCTAAGCTCCTCAGGTCTCCTTGAATAGGTAGCAACTTTTAAGAGACTCGGATGTGTTAGCCAACTATGACCTTGAATGACTTACCTGTCATAGTTCATCTCTTAATAGTACATGAATCAGGCATCTTTACCTCGTGTACACAATTTTCAAACATCGTTTTGATATGTGCTCCTTGATGTGCATATTTGGCAAGGCCATCAGCACTCCCTCCAAAAAAAAAAATGCTTTACAATTAAATGTAATTGTAAATGAAATCAAGGGGTCATAGAGGTTCATAGTTGGCAGACACCATGTAATCATCTTGCCAATCCTCCTTTCCACTGTATTTTTCATTGCATAGTATCCCTGACACATTTTGCTTTAATTTCCACACATATGGGGAGTCTAGAAGCTAGTGCGATAGCCTTCATCACTAAGCAGCAGCACATAGAAAATGATAATTTCTTTTAAAAAATAACCTCCATTTCTACTGCATGCTATGTAGTTCGCTGTGCATTTTATGTATATAAAACATATCCCATTCTGTCCTCTGGAAGCCAAGAAAGAATGATTTATCCCAACCTCCACATAGGAAAATTGAAACTCAGATGTGTAAAAAAAAAAAAAACAAAATTAGACTAAAATGCCCCAACTTTCAAATTTGAAGTGACAACACAACAGACTACAGATCTGTAAATATATACCTTTGAGATCCCTTCACTCTTTCCAAAATGTGTTCCTGGCTAGAGGCAAAGGTTGCTCATTTAGAGGCTGATGAGGCTCTAGAATTAGCACCTCCTTCCGCCTGGAGAGGTCAGGGGTATAATTGCCTCCAATGGAACAAGCCCGATGCCAGTACAGCTGTTCCAGCAGCGACTGGTATGAGTTTGGCATGCACATTTAGGATCCATAAAAAAAAAAGAATATTAATAGGTTACCACGTCTTCAGAACTAAGGACACTCTATGCAAAACAGGGAGCTGAGTCATCAGAAACTGTTCCCTGTGAAGGCAACATCCCAGATAATTCACAAAGCAAAAGGCAATCAACTACATTACCGGGGCATTATTATTTCAAGGCAAAGTGCAAAGAGAAGAGCCTACGTTTTATAGCACCTTCCATCTTCATAGCCATTCTTAAATGTGTGTGTACTCGTTCACCACACAGCCAGAAGCGCCGTCAAAGAGCCCAGCCACCAGCTCACTGACTTTCCATCCCCAGATACAAAAGAAGTCACTTCTTCAATTAGAGCGCAATGACACTAATGAATGCACCCTGGTTGTTCCCTTTCTTACAAGACTTTCTTATCTGGCAGCTCTACTGATGCGATGAGAAGGTGATTTGCAAGTCTGATGTGCAAGTTTTTGATCACAAGAGACAAGAGAGTATAAAGTTTCTGCTTACAGTCTTAGGGACATTGCAGAAATTAGCTGTGGCGACGTAGTGAAATTATTCAAATAAAAATAGACTCCTAACTTTGTGAGCCTCCCTGCTTAACTTGCAAAGGACTGTGCTATAAATGAAAAGTCTCATGGTTAGCCTCCAGAGGCCTGGTTAGTAGCTGTATCTCCTCAGTTTCTGCATTATTCAGCTCTCTGGTCAAGAGGGAAAGAATAGAAATAGAGATATTTCAAAGCACGGGATATTCTACTTACCTTGGTGTATTTGGATCAACAGTTCTAAATAATTTTCAATAATCAATCAGCAAGACTTTTTATGCAGAAAAATAAACTGGCAGATTTGCTTCATTCTTTTGAAGAAGACACAGCATATCACCCATCATGTCACTCTCTCGTAATATCTTGGTTTTCAGTCACTGAACATCTTGGAAGTAAAATAAACACATGTGTCATTAAGGCATGTTGTTATTTCTGTTCCACATATGTTACCTGATGGAAATGCTGTATGAAGCCACAATACAGCATCAGAGTAGTGTTCACGAAACTAGACACAATGGTAAAAAGCAATCCTCGGATGATATTATGGGTAAGTACATGTGGTGGCAGTAGGGAAAATATTTGTCTGCTTTATGATGCAAAAATAAAAAGAATATATGCAAACTGCTGGGCCCTGAAAGACAGATGCCTACAAGGTAGACTGTTCCACTAAAAAGCACACTCTATTAGGCCTGTGGAGAGGGTCTCTACCACTTTCTGGAGGGACCACGTGAACTCCCTTTCCATCTGGGTGATTGAGAGCATTGCCAGGTGAGAACTGGCCAGGTGCACTGAAGGAGAATAAGATGTCAGAAAAGGAGAAGGTAATTTGTTTTCTCCTCTAGGGGAACCTGGCTATGTTCTTTTCCTCCAAAACAGTAGTTTTAAAGAAAGATACCCTCACCACGTTTTAAATGATTAATAAGCTCAACACCCGCGAGCCATCTAACATGCACGCAGTTGGAGGTGGGTGGCGATCAATTCTCTGTTCCTAATTTTTAATTGAGTCTGACGAGCAGAAGTGACCCGAGTGCCTTCAGTTTGGGGAGGAAGTGCATCAGGCAGAGCTGGAGAATGACTACTTCCACTTGTATGACTTTTTTTTTCTCATTTCAGACTCTGTCCCTGAATCTGCCAACATGACAATGCTCTTCAATAATAAAAAAGACATGTCCCAGGCTTTTGCAAAGATGACACCTGCTTGAGTGGCAGTCTATTTTTGCATGTCAGTTCCTCGGCTCTAGTTACGCAGCAATCTGTCAGGCACTTAGCTGACATGCGCTCTTCAAACCATTAAAGAGTTAACATGTATTATTTTTAATCTTGTAAAATAAACGTCTGTCTATGATTCGTGGGGTGATAAAATTGCCTTCCAAAATAAAATCACACTATCACACCATTTCCAGGTTAATTACTTGATGAATGTGTCTCTCCCTGCAATACACACTTGGTTATTTTCTCACACAGACAAAAGAGTCTCCCTCCAAATTTTTATGCTAAAAGTCTGTCTTCACAGGCTTTGTCCCGCCCAGGAGATCATTTTCCTGGGTTCTCCGTGCAGAAATCAATGTGTTATCCTAATTGTCGCTATGTTGTGTAGGAGAATTGCCTTCCTGATTGACAAATGCAGAATTTGATAACTGAAAGCAAGTGAGCTATTTTCACTCCCCTCCAGATGGGTAGAGCTGGGAATTATTTCTCATCATTAAGTAAAAATCATTTAACTTTTGGTTGGGATGACAATGACATAAGAGCATTTCTTTGGCTTTCAGAAGCATCTGGAAAGTGGAGAAGTTTTCAGTGCAAGACACAGGGTGACTCTCTCACACTCACATTAGGAACCACGGTAGCCATGTTAACAGCATCTTTTCACAGGCAAGCATGTTTCATTCAGAATCCAATTAAATCCATGGTTAAGTTGGCTTTTTCCCAGAACAACATTCAAAGTCTAAGGTGATATCCTGGGCCCCAAGGGCATTCTACCTGAAGAAGGCTCACGCTATGGAAAGACCCCACACCGATCACTCTGTGCATCAACAGAATCTAGAAACTAATCTTTTTGCTTTCTCCATACCTAAAGCTTTTAAGACATCCCAAAGTGCTGCACAGCACACATGCAAATCATAGACATTCAAGCAGAATTGTTATTTTGTGGATTCTATTCCCATAGGAAAATGACCTGTATATTATTACCAAGCACTGGATGCCTCTGCTAACCAACTCTGTAGGATAAAGTAGAGTATAGTAAACTAAGGAAAGGAGGGGAGGGGAACTGAAAGAGAAAACATTAAGGGGAAAGAAAGCAGAGTGAGCAGAAGGAAAACAGATTCATTTCAAAGCAGATGAAAGTCTGTAGTTGTTTATGACGGTGGTAACTTCCAATTTCTAAAATATTTACACCGTTTTCTCTCATAATCTAAGAAGTCCACTAAGAACGTGCATTTTTCATTTTTCCTATAAGTTTTCTGGACTTTTTTTGAGACATGGTCTCTCTGTAGCTCTGTCTATCCTGGAATTCTCTCTGTAGACCAGACTGGCCTTGAACTCAGAGATCTACATGCTCTACCACATCCGGCTTCTGGAATTTTTTTAATTCCTCAAAAAATAATACAGAAAAATAATATACCTAAACTAATAGTAATGAATGTGGAGGGAGACCTACCAGGAAACAAAGAAAAAGAAGATACAAACAAACATGTTTATGGGTAATGCAGACACGACTGGGACAGTACAACAAGGGCATTTTTTGATGAAACTTGTAAATCCACACATATAACTTTCTGCCATTCATCTGTCATTACTTTGTAGAAAGTCAGAAATAACACCGAAAGAGAAGAGCCAGGATCCATTTGTTTTCTATTGCTGTGCAACAAATTACCACAGACCTAGTGGCTTTAAATAACATGTATTTATTATCTCATCATTTCTTTGGTTCAAGTGTCTGGGCACAGCTCTCCTAGTCCCCCTGCTCAGGGTCTCACAAGGCTGCAATCAAGGTGTCATTTAGCCTGAGTTCCTCTCCCAACTTTGTGTGTTTGTTGACAGAATTCAGTTCCTTGCAGCTATTTTGCTGAGGCCCTCAGATTTCAAAGGCCATCCATATTTTCCTGTCATGTGATGCTGTCCATCAGCAATTTGTATCACACAACCTCCTTTCAAGGTTATCAGAAAAATCCCTCTGAATCAAACAAAGCAAGGCTTTATATGTATGGAGAAAGATAATAGATGAGATAGATACCTGGATGGATAGATAGATAGATAATAAGTAGGTGGATGCATAGATGCATAGATAATAGATAGATATGTAGGTAGATGACAGATAAATACTTGATAATAGATGATATATATGACAGAAAGACAGGTCTAAATATGGAAACAATGATCCATAGCTCTTGTCATACTCTGTTGAATAGAAGCCTGTTATAAGCCTTCATATATTCACAAAAGGGGTTCTGAACAGTACACAGATATACCCTGGAATACCCTATCAAAACTATAACGGAAGATCTGCACAAGCTCATAATCCAAGGGGCAGACCTTATGGAACCAAGGAGGGTTTTTTTTTTCTCAAAAGCAATCATCTGCATAAATGTCCAATCAGTTCCACAAATATATTTCTTATTCTGACTACATCTCAAAACCAAATGATAGCCTGGAAATAGCAGACACAGTGGCCATTCCAGCAACACTGAGAAGGATCAGAAGGTATTGAGGGCCAGGCTCAGGCACATTGTAAGGCCAAGGTCAACATATTCTACAAAAAACACTGTCTCAAGATCTGAAAAATAAACCCGAATGGGAGATACTCTCTTAGTCAGCAGGTTATAGTTGTTCATCAGTTCATAAGATGGCTGAGCAGTGGGTGAACATAGTTCCCCAGTCACTGTCACGTGATGATGTTCTATGTCTTCAAAAATGCCTCCCCACCATTTCCTTTTTCTGATAACAATGGTGTGCTATGTGACAGGAGCTATAAATATGCAATGGAGTGCCCCTATGAGAAAGTCAATGTCTCTCTCTAGGGTCAGGATGACAAAGGATAGAGCTTAGTGATGTGGTAAACAGGGTTGTCAAGAAGACAGAAATGTCCATGGCACATGTTAAAGCAAGCATAGATGATGTTAATGCATATTGCTCAAGAAAAATGCACAATGACTTCTCATCCAACCCACTGGTATTGGGTTAATGTTTTAAGTGTTATACATATTCCATGAACAGATTCTTTAACATAGAACCAAATAATTGCATACTATTTTGGTGTACATTCAAAGCAATTTTGATGGTACATACACCGACGGACTTAATTTGCTAATGTATTTTCATACTTAATTTGTCTGGAAACTGCCTAAAGTCTCTAGGTTAGAGTTCATCAAAGAGAAGAAATAACATAAATGTTTTCAAAGCACATATTTTATTCTTCTATTGAATTTTAATTTAAAATTTTATTTTTTATTTTGAATTTTATTTTAAATTTTTATTTAATTTTAACACTTACTTGGACAACAATTTGTAACATTCATGTCTAATTATTTATTTTTATGTACACTGGTATTATTCCTACATGTATGTATGACTTAGAGTGTCAGATCTCGCAGTTACAGACAGTTGTGAGCTGCCACATGAGTGCTGGGAATTGATTCCAGGTCCTCTGGAAGAGCAGTCAGTGCTTTTAACCAGTGAGCCATCTCTCCAGCCCATGTCTACTGAGCTTGTGAAAAGCATCCAGAGTGATTTTTCTGAAAGAATGACTCCCTTCACATGTATGAATTTTGTTACTAAAATGTAATTTTTACAAAACTACCATAATCAGTACAAATAAAATGAGATGGTTCAAAACAAAGCCCAAGCAACTTATAATTGGGATCTTGGATGGGCAGATAGAAGACAGCGAGTAGGCTGTCAACCACAGCACTCCAAGAACTTTGTGCTAGCCTGGTGCAAGAAACAGTCATAGAATGAGTATGGGAAAGTCATTTCAAATCACTTCTAGTTGTCAAAAACATGATCAATATGAGATATTAGTGGTATGTGTATCATCTGCTAAGTCAAAGGGACAAGCATTATACCTTACCTGGAAAAAAATGCTGATCTTGACTATGTCGATGCAATTAGTTTGTCAGATAGCGTGGCATCTATGAAATGCTTATCACACAGCACTGCAGGAGGCTGCTACCTTCCCAAACCCTAGAAAGCATTTGACATTAGCCTGGATTTTGACAGGCGTGGAAGAATGGTGAGAAATTTACTGGAGGTCCCAAGGTTACTGCTTGAAGATTTGTGACTCATCAGTGCTTCGTTGAAAGGGTCTTGTCAAATTCGTTTTTTTTTTTAACACCAACAAATACGAGGTTGAATGGTAAAATAGATTCCATTTAATCCAATTTATTTTATGTAGCTGTGCTCAAGAATGCATGAAGGGGCCTCCCCTGTATAAGAAATTTCTCTAGCCCGGCAATGGTGGTGCATGCCTTTAATCCCAGCACTTGAAACAGAGGCAGGAGGATTTCTGAGTTCGAAGCCAGACTGCTCTACAGAGTAAGTACCAGGGCACAGAGAAACCCTGTCTCAAAAAAAAAAAAAAAAAAAAAAAAAAAAAAAAAAAAAAACAAAAAACAAAAAGAAAATGAAAAGAAAAAAAATTTTCCAAAGGATATCAGGGATGGAAATTTATCCCATAAAATCCACAAGGGTATATTCAGTTCTCTGCCCCTACACGCAGAATATAATCAGTCACCTGGTCGTGTCATTCAAAACTACCCTTTTACCACTGGAAACTTAGCATGTCAGTGCATTAGTCTATCACTTCTTAATCTGCTGGAAATTCCTCCATCCTTCTCCCAACCTCCATATCCTACCCCTGCTCATGCTTCCAAAGGTCACGACTGTACTCTGACTCTTTCCTTCAAGTTCACTTGGACCCCATACTCCACAGAGCAATGTCTCACATGCTTCTGGTGGGATGGAGGCTCACCGTCACTTATGAGTACATGGGAATCATCTGCACTCACACAGTCCAGCCTCCAGAGTGTCGGCTTCCTGTCTATGTGACATAATATCTGAGTGTGTTGCCTTACTCTTTCAGACACTTCCATTCATGATTACTTGGGTCTCTGGCAAGACAGTCATCATGCTAGATGCTCTAGTAAAGGAAATCTGAAGAAAGACAGCTGGGAGGGAGAGACGGAGAGGCAAAGCAGCATCCTACCTTCAAGAGAATGCCCCATGGCTTCACTCCTTCTTCCTAGTCTTCGGTACTCAACAGTCCCACATGCTGGTGACCCAGCCTTTGGCACAGGACCATTGGGAGATACTTCCAATCCAAATGATAATACAGGATAAATTAAGCTATTCAGTGGTTTAAACAAATCCAAAAGAAAACAAAGCTATCGTAGTATCTCTGTCACTCAAGAAATCATAACTAAGATTTATGCGAAGCATTACAGAGTGGTGGTCTACCCAAAGGAATTGGGGCTAAATTGATTCTCTTTTCTTCAACTTTCCATCCTAGCCTGGAAAAGAAAACAATTATTGATGTGTCTGGCAAAAGTAGATGCAGCAAAGGAGTCATCTTGCTAGAATTATAGGAAGAGAAGTTTGGGAAATGACATTAGCTTCCAGGGTATGTGTGGGAGTTACCTAATTACAGAACAACTGCTAGACAGTGGAGACAGATACAAGCTAGGCATCTTTGGACATGGGATTTTTCAAGAGAGGCATCAAGGCTTCTAAATTTTAAAGTTGTGTGAGATTACCTTCTGGCTATGTTGCATGAAGAAAAGTCTTTGAATCTCTACCCTTGAGACTAAAAGCCATTCTGTCTCTAAAGTAGCTACATTTTGCTGGAGTTTATTTGAAGATGAATGGCAGAGCCAGCAGATGTGATATCACCTCTCTCTTCTGGCATTAATGCTATGGGCTCATTTTAAATTGCTAATTTCTAAAAGATTCCCATGGCTCACACCCAAAAGTACTTGTGCTAACCAATTGCAGTAATTTAAATATAGCCTGCCCCTTGACCCAAACTCACACAGGAGTTCAGGTCCCAGAAACATATGTTATTAGCACTAAGAATTTGAAAATTCAATCTGCTTGTATGTTCAAAATGTGTCTGTTAGAAAGTGATTAACACTGGATAAGATTATTAGAGTCATCCTCCCATGATTACATCAGCAACTTCATGACAGCGGGGCATAGAAATATGAGTGTTCACACAGACACACACACACACACACACACACACACACATACACACACACACCGACCATAAGGTGATATTATCCAAGTACTTCTCCATCAATCTGCTCCATGCTACTGAGAGTAGAGCTGTTTTCTTTGTTACGTAGCCTACCTTGAGAATTTCATTATGATGAAAAATCAACTGATATACCATTAAAATCACATTGGTGTATAAAAAGTAAGAAAATAACAGCATAGAGGGGCTTTATCTGGATTTTGAAATATTACTGGAAACTCTTAACATAAACTGGGAAAGTGGCATCTATAGGTAAATACTACTTTGAACTACTGCTTACTAGATTCTGGTTTGTCATAAGTGTCTGAGAGACAGTGACAAATTCAGTCCATTTTGGTTTTGGACAACATCACAGATTTTTCGCGAATAAATACCCTAGTAATTTTAGTGAAAGTGTTTGATTTGCCTTGTACACAAAACATCGACAATTATCCAACTCGGTAGAAGGAAAAATTGGGCCATTGTTTGAGCATTATATATTCATAGACAGTGTGATTAAAGTCTTTATCTTCTAAGTGTAACAGCTCCTTATCTGTTTATCTTAAACAGTCAACTTTCAGTCATTGAGGGGAAATAGGAATGGGAATGGCTTTATGATTGAAATCTACAAACAATCCTAAAATTTCACTCTAGTAGAAATGTTTGCCCTCAATGACAAGAATCAAAAAGGACAGATTTGAACTTCTTCCTTGGGCCCCTCTGGTCTCTCCACGACCCTTGTTCTTATTGTTCCCATTAGTGCCAGTAATTGAGAAGTATGTGTACCTTGCCATTAAGTGATGAAGTCTCATACTTAGCTCCCCTCCCCCAGGACAAACTGCTGAATATCCTTCCACATAGAGCTGAATATCCAGCTACTTACAGAAATGACTTACGTGCTTAGGCAAAATCCATGCTACATATAATGGCGACATCCAATTTTAAGATCAGTATTATGAAACTGCTTTCCATAAAAGCCGTCTTGAGTAGGGAGGTTAATATTTTAAGGGAGCTGTTCCCCCACAAAACATGTCAGTGAGTTTTGTTCCATGGGGCACAGTTACACGTAATGAGTGAAATAAAAAGAACGAAGGAGCTAAGAAGCACTTATGTTTAAGCAGGTCAAAGGCAGAAAAGGACACAGGAAGGAAACAGCTAATTAGGAAGCGCTCACTTACCTGTTTTATAACTCTGTCCGGTTTGCCCTAAAAACTAGGCACGCTACCTAGGCTTAGCACTCTGCAGCAGCCACGGATTAAGAATGAAATGTTGTGAGGAGGCAGAGAGAACATCTTTTAAAGCCCTGTCTGAAAACAGCCAGGTCCAAAGCGAACCGTGACAGGGGAGAAGAGAGTCACAGCTCTTGCTGGCTTCTGGGAGGCTTAGCTCCGAGCGGAAGCAGATGGAGAAATCATTTCGGTTTTAGCCTTGGGAATAATTAAGGATCCCGGTGTGTTGATACAAAACATAAGGCAGAGGCAGAGGGATGACAGAAGGAGAGTTTCCAAGAAATCCACAAAACAGGAGAATGAGCCGAGTGAGTGCTTTGCCAGGTTTAAGTGGAAGAATCTATCTTTAAAATCCTCCTGTTTCAGGATCTCACCCTTGCACCTGGATTACTCTTCTTTGAGCATGTCATGGTCACGCTCACCTTTTTCTGAAACACTGGGTTGGCAATGGCTCAGCAGTCCAGAGGCCTGGAACCCTTCCCTCTCAGGTCTACCAGGTTACCTCCTCTGTCCTTACACAGAGCCTCACTGCCATCCTGTGTCACCTAACCTGCTCTATCCACCTCACAGCGGTATTAATAGTCAGATGATGCTTGTAAATTCCCTCTCAATAGCAGAGGATATAAGTACTTTTCCTTCTTTCCTCTAGATTATCTTTTCTGGAGTATCCTATCCGTGGTGGTATGAATGTGAAGGAATTTGTGAAGGCTCAAATATTGTTTCCCACTTGGTGAACTTATTGAGTATTAGGAGGTGTGGCATTGTGGGGGGGAGATGTACCACTAGTGTTCTGAAACCTCAAAACCCATCTGAGATCCAGTCACACACACACACACACACACACACACACACACACACACAGGGCCTACCACTTGTGGATTAGATGTGAGCTCTCAGCGGCCCCTTCAGAACCATGCCTATCTGCCTACCACTACGGTTTCTACCAGTATGATCATGTATATGAACTCTCTGACACTGTGGGCAAGCCCCCAGCTAAATGCTTTCCTTTATTAATTGCCTTAGTCATAGTGTCTCTTCATAGCAACAGAACAGTAATGACAACCCCATGATTATAGTCACCAGGCCTTCCTTCCTTCCTTCCTTCCTTCCTTCCTTCCTTCCTTCC